>NC_057810.1:681488242-681496516 GCF_018294505.1 Triticum aestivum
TCCCACGTGTCAGTGAAGAGGCAAGCCGAAGCGCGTTCCGTTTGCGTGAGCCGTGTGCAGGACCGAACGTGTGTGGGGTGCAATGCAACCGCGCCAGGAGTGCTGTGAGTGTACCGCCTTTTTTCCTTTTAAACTAGGTGCTTCGCCCCCTAAAAAAATGTTGCTTCGTGCGATCCATCGATACTACTACGATGCGGCCGGGTCTTTTCCCGCATGATATGCTGGGAGGTTGGCTTAGTTGGGTTTTTTAGATTTGTCTCGGTTCAATAAAAAGCAGAGTTGGTGATGCTGGTGTGCCTGTCATCCTGCAATATAGGCCGTCCGATCTATATCTAACGGATAGGAAGGAAACTATGACAATTTACCCGCACTCCTCTCCACATTTGCAGATAAGGCTTTCCCTCGTTCATCCTTTTCTCCCACAAGATCTTGATCTTTCGTGCAATGCATGGGCATCTTGCTAGTACTCCTACAATATGTATATTATTGTGAAAGTTCATATACACCGGCCGAGATTAATGCAAACACGACAAATTTTCATTACATTTCGAACTTTTATAGGACAGAAAAATAAAAGAAACCCGACCCTAAACCTATTCTACAACGGCGACCGACGTCCTCCATCTGTGATCTCTATGTACTGGGGCGGGGTTCAAGACCCGTGAAGTGAAGGTGCAGTGTCCGGCGAGGAAGAGTAGAACACGGGATACGGACCGGCCAGTTGGCACACCATGCCCTGCTGCCTCCCATGGCCTACTCATCCTCAGAGGAGTCCCCGACCTCGGCGGTGCCGGACGTTGGACGGCGGCAAGTAGGACGCGTTGCTGACGGTGCTCCCGTCGTCGGCCGCCAGCGTGGCCACCGCTTGTGCGATCGCGTCCGCGTCCGGCTACGCCGCTATTGCGTCGCGAGAGGCGACTTGAGCAAGGGCAGCGACCTCGAGCTTCATCCCCGAAGACAAGCTCTCCCGCAGAGCGTTCGCACTTGCGGTCATGGTGGATGTGGTGCCAGGTAGGAGGACGATGCGCTATGGTGTGGAGGTTAGCTGGGCGTTGCCGCTTTAAGTAGCGCATTCCGGTGAGGCCAAGCGTCCGGGTGCGTCATTAAGTCACCGGAGTTGGTTCCTCGGGCACCAAGCCTCTTAACGACGACATACAGATGGACGGCATGAATGCGGGCAGCTGGCGCCGGCTGGGAATGCACTGCGCGATGGCGCGAGGGACGAGGGCTTTGGTGTGCCAGGGTAGTCAGATGCGGTCGTGGCAACGTTGGAGATGCCCTTTGCTCAAATGCGATCCCCGCATGTCATTGAAAAAGCAAGACAACCCGGCATGGTCTCAGGTCCAGAGGATGCAGTTGCCCATGCTACACCACTCCGCGGACGCGTCGCGGTGCCCCATGCATCCTCGACGAGCCGGGTGTTAGGGTGTGTTTGGATTGTGGCCAAAGTGCACCTTACCAAATTTTTGGTCATGACCCAAAGATTGGTATTTGTTTGGATGGTTGCCATTTCTTTGGCATGCCAATGAACTCTAGCCAACTCTAGTTCATTTTTCTTGCCAATGTCGGCCAAATCATGGGCAACCAATACCTCAACCAAAGTTTTGGCTACCCAATGCTTTGATGGGGCAACCTTGGGCACAGACCAAACATACCGTTGGTCGTGCCACAATACTAACGCCACCCTTGGCACACTGAAACTGACCGTGTCTATCGATGATATGAGTGTGTCGCTCACCGCGGTCGCCGTGTCCAGAGGCGGTGCTGGAGCTGCACCGAGTTGTTGGCCCCAACGACCCACATGAACGGTTGTCGGTGGCGAGGAGGTCGTGGGCCAGCTCCTCCATTGGACTAGTCTGCGCTACGTCGTCCCTACGGGTGTGCCCCACATGTCGGTTTCCCTGTTTTCCCGGCCATATTCGAGCGTCAGTGCTCTGCGTTGCGCATTAAGCCTTTCACTATGTAGGCCAAGCGAGACAACTTATTGTTTATTTGAGTCGTTCAAGTTTAATCATGTGGCATTTGCTTATTTCTCATTCCTCTCCAACCCTCTTCTCCATCGATCATGACGCCCTCCTGTCGAGTCCATCCTCCCGCATGCCTCATTTGAACATTCCGCCGAGTATCATTCGCATGTACCCACCCTAGTCCTCTTTCAATAGATCTCCAGACCCCGAGATGAAATCGAGAGAGAACGAGTGGGGGCACGTGATACCTAAGGCGGATTCAAAATTTTGAACCGGTGATCATAGCATCCGCAAATCATATATAGAGGGTATTCAATGTTCATTTCATTTTTGAACGTACAATGTACTCCCTCCTATCCTTTCTACTTTACATATAAGTTTTACGTGTAGTCAAAGTATCTCTACTATGATAAAAAAAAGGTATCAACATTCAACAACGCCCAATCAATATTGTTAGATTCGTACGTACTCCTAGATTTGTACTCGAGATGGTTTCCAATTTGACTATTGACAAGATTAATAGTACTCCTTTCACATAGGTGAGTAAGTCATCTTAGGCTGTGCATCGTGACCAAGGAGGAGGGGAAAACGAGAGACATTAATGTTTATTTGCTAATTAATAGTATTGCATGCAATGAACTAACCACTGCATGTCATGTTTGATAGTCTCAGGTCATTAAAAGCATGCACACCCTCATCTCTTATTGGTTGATATGTCAAAAACAACAAACGAGGTAGAAGTTAATGCATCACGCCTACGTGTTTTGGGATTATTTGGTTTTCGTAAGATGACTTACACACCTAGACAGAGGGAGTACATGAGATGTATAATGTGAAAATTATATCATTGGAAACTCCTTTCAGATATGAAATTGACCGTATGCTTTGTGTAAGTTGCATGTCATATATTATTACTCTAACATTTGGTCAAAGTTAGCCTCAAAAAACGCATTAGACCATGTATGCTTTGTGTAAGTTGCATGTCATATATTATTACTCTAACATTTGTGTAAGTTGCATGCCATATATTATTACTCTAACATTTGGTCAAAGTAGTATAGTGGAAGTGGATCCTCTGACGTAGGTATCCCTGCCTTACCCTCCCTTTCGGTCACTTACTGGCGGACCCCATGCTTGCTAGGCCCCACATGTCAGTTACTCAATGGGTTCGGCCACGTCAGGGGATCCTCATCCGTAGTATACTCCCTCTGTTTTTATTTACTCCGCATAAAATGGAGGGAGTGGTGGTATAATAAATGATGCGGGCGGGGGAGGGGGAGGGACATCGGTTTGCTCTCAACTGCGGTCCCACAAGCGAGCGAAAACGCAAGACGAAGCGCGTTCCATTCGGTGAGCGACGTGGAGGGTCCAGCGTGCTGGGCTGCAATGCGAACGCGACAAGAGCGATGTACAGTCAAAACCAATTGACTGGTCGTCACCGGAACCACTATTCACACCAGAACCTTCGCTGCTCGGCCTACGCCAGCCACTGCCCTAAAACCACACCAAATCTCCAGCCCATTCCCCCACCTTTTGATCCCCTAGCCCGCATCAAGCGTCCCCTAGTTCGCCGGAAAGCCATGGTGCGCCACAAGATCACTTACTACAAGATGCTGACACCGGAGCGCCTCGCAGAAATCACGGCGGCGGTCGGCGCCACAGACCTCCGTTCCCAAGCTCGCTTTGCAGCGGGCCAATCCCCGAGTTCTCTGGAGCCAAGCTACGAGGAGGAGGAAGCCGATCCAATGTTCACTGCAGAGGTCGCGGCACAGAAGGCCCCCGATGGGTATGAGACGATGCACGTGGACTTCGTGCCGGCGTCCGAGTCCCCCATGGTGCAGGCGGACCAGCGATTCAACATGGCGATACTAAAGGAGGACCGGGAGGCGGAGGCTCAACTCGACGCGGAGTGCGCTCATGCCGCTGCCATCGAGGCTCTCCTGCAGGCGGAACCGGATGTCGTGGATGTGAACTAGGCGGCGGAGGCTCAACTTGAGGCGGAGCGCGTGCATGCTGCTGCCATCGAGGCCCTCCTGCAAGCGGAACCGGACGTCCTAGACATGAACCGGGCGGCAGAGGCTCGACTCGACGCAGAGCGCGTGGATGCCGCTCTCATCGACGCCGTCCTGCAGGCGGAACCAAAAGTCCTGGACTTGAACCGGGTGGCCGAGGCTCGACTCGACGCGGAGCGCGCGGATGCCGCTGCCATCGAGGCCCTCCTGCAGGCGGAACCGGACGTCCTCGACTTGAACCGGGCTGTGCTCTCATCCGTGCAGAGCGCCCGCACGCTCCGCTTGAACGAGTAGTTGGAGGCCGAGGACAACCACGATGCGGAGACACACATCGGCAGCAACGACTGGTTCGCGCCGGCAGCCAAAGACGACGAGGCCGTCTCTTTCCGCGAGAGGTGATAGTTTTTCTTTATGTTGTTGTTTTTATGGATCTTTTGCTGCGTAAAAACATACTATTTGTTATGCAAGTCGCCTAACTTGGGTCAGTCTACCATTTCAGGCGGTTGGATGAATATCCTACGTCTCCTAACCCTTCTTTCCTTCTTCCTCACCTCTTCTTCTTCCCCAACAGACCACCGCACGGGCCACACGGATACTCCCCAACATGAGATTGGATAAACATACTCTATGAACAAAAATTATGTGTCAGCGATAGGATGGCTGAGTTTGGTTTGTTCACATGCAACAACACGGTGTCAGTGAGGGTGCATTCCCTCGGTTGGGTTTGCGGCGTGCAGGAGCGACTGTGTGAGGGTGCGGTGCGACCGCAGCGTGCAGGAGCGACCGTGTGAGGGTGCGGTGCGACCGCGACAGCCGTGCACAAGTGTACCTCCTTCTCATTTTGAAAACTTTAGGCAAGCTTGGCAAAAATGTGTGGCGAAGTTTGGCAATGCAAGGCCTAGACCCAAACAGGATAAGTACGTACGTACTAGGGGTACTAGTGTTAAAAAAGAAAGGCGGGGTTTTCCTTCGATACAAATCCTCATTTCACGTGTCAATTAATGCGTATTTATTTCTCGAAAGACCAAAGAGCTAACCATCTCACTCCTCATCGCTTGATTAATGCAGCGCCATGCAAACGAACCTTCTCACTTCCGCATGCATGTAGGGGATATTAATGTCCTTGTTTGCTAACCCCATCAATTTTGCCTCGATTAGTGTTAGTGGCCCTTTGCAAATTGTAATTTTGATATATTGGCCTTGTGTACAAAAAAATGGAGGTAGTAACTATATTTGAATTCCTTGCCCATTGCGGTGATGTCGACGTTTTTTTTGTGGTTTGGCAAAGTGCGTTCGACGGAGAACACCATTGAGGGAGACCACGGTAAGTCATTCGCAAGTGCCGCCTGCAAGCCGAGACAACCGCCTTATTTGGATCCAGGAAGTCCTTTACTAGTACTACTACTAGGAGTACTAGTGCGGTGAGATGGTTTGTCGAAGAAGACGATGGAGAAGCGGAGTCAGCAAAGAGTGAAATGATGGTTGCTTCGTCCGTGCTTTGTGATTTGACGCCTCACTGCTTTGTGATTTGTGATAGAAGGGATAGGAGAGTAGACTATGTGCTCTATACTATACTACATGCGTCCAAGCATGGGAGAAAGAGAAGAGACGTTGCATTTTTCTATTCCTTCAATCAATCAATCAGGGAGCTTCGGTTCCATCTTTTTGGCTTTGGCAACACCGTCCACAATGGTTCCCATGATGCCAAAAGCTATTTTCACATTTGGCTACACATAGTGGATGCCCTTAACCATACCACTTGGTTTTGCTCCTGTGTGCTATCTATACAAATCTCAATTAAATTGATCTAAAAAGTTATAGAATCAAAGATTAGTAAAAAGGAGGTGATTTTGCCGCGCGGATGGCGGGGGAGGTTTCTTATTTTCGGAGGACGTTGTCCTGGTGGTTGGCTAACATGCGGTCCCACGTGTCATTGCTTTACCATGCTGATCCGCGTCCCACATGAGGCAGAACAGCGGCAGAAGCAACACGTGGTTAAGTTGAAGAAGATGAGGGAGAAGCGGATTCAGCAATGAGTGAAATGATGGTTGCTTCGTCCCTCCAACTTCTTTTTTTAGCATTATTACTTTGTCCCTCCAACTTAACTGCGGGAAAGGTGCAGCTTTGTGATTTGACGCCTCATTGCTCATTACTACGTTGGCGCCATGACTGGGGTGTTTCACCCCGGCTGCTCTGCACTGTGTTCCGGTATGGCACGTGGACCCGGTAGCTTGATGTCCCACATGTCGGCGAAAGGGACTAGAAGATTTATGAAAGCGAGCGCTCCACTCTTACGACGGAGGAGTAGACGACACGACGGCCTAGTGAACTGTCACTTGTACTGTATAGTACTATAGTTTTGCTGTTTCGCACGATCCATCGATACAAACCCGATTAAATAGGAAAGGGCGGGATTTTTCCCGCGCGGTAGATGATACTGGCCATACATTTCAAAGGCAATTTTAATGTATGCAAACTGAATAATTATAAGTAACAATATGATATCTAGTAAAACTAAAAACACATATGATTTATTGTGTTAGAGTGTAGTAGTAGTGTTGTATTGCATAGTTGTTAGATGTAACATGCGAGAACGTGTAGAGATGTAGTTTTGGAGGGCCTACAGAGAGAAAAGCGTAATACGGTCACCGAACTTCAGAATAAGCTGATTACGATCACTATATACATTTTGCGGTGATTATCCGGTCACTTGCTCACAGCTCAGCATCGGATTGCACTCTGTTGACCGGCCAAATAGTCTGCGTGGCGCCATGTTGACTAGTTAAATTGACCACATTCCTTGTGGGTCCCACCTGTCAGTTCGCATAGGGAAAAGGTCAGATAAACACAAATTTACGCAGGCGCGACAAGGCTCCAACCCGTGCGCGGGAATCACCTGGTTGTGTATGTGTCTGTCAGGGCCTGATGTGTGCGCATGCACGTGTAGGTTGAGAACTTGAGCGTGAGAGTGTGTGTTGGTCGTGTGGTGTACTGGTGTGTGTACATGTGTGTGTGTGAGTGTTGCGTGCGTGCATGGCTGCATGTGTATGTGTGAGTGTTGCGTGCGTGCGTGGGTGCATGTGTTTGTGTGAGTGTTGCGTGGATGGAGTTCGTGTGCATGCGTGCGTGTGTGTATAATCACCACACCAGCTCTTGTGTGTTAAAACAGACGGCTCAGCATACCAATACAAGGCCACCTTGTCCGCTGTGCGCGCGGTCATGACTTCGAACCATCGTCAAAATATTTTTTTGTCGTTTGTTTTCATTCTTACTAGCAAGATGCCCGTGCGTTGCACGTAACATCAAGATGCATTTGTATGACTTATTTATCTTGTGAGAGGAAAGGATGAACGAGGGAAGGCCTTATTTGCAAATGTGGAGAGGTGTGTGGGTACCTTTTTGCAAAATTGCCATAGTTTCTTTCCTATCCGTCAGATATAAATCAGACGGCCTATATTGCAGGATGGCAGACACACCATCATCACCAACTCTGTTTTTTATAAGAGTGTATTTTATATTTTATGTATTTTATAATAGTGTAGATGTAGAGTAGATACAAGTCGACAGGTGGGTACGATGGTAGTGAGATAATGTGATGCAACACTAGAGGTGCCACGTGGAGCGTTTAACTGGTCAACTAGTCATGTCATGAGCAAATACAAAGTTGTACGGTGAGCCCATGACTGTATAATAACCACTAAATGTAAACGGTGACCGTAATGAGTGGATTATGAAGTCCAATGTATGTATCATGCTTTCGCTTCAAATACAATGATCGTCATTGCATATATCGCGAGTGAAAGATGAAACATGCATGAATTTTCTGGGGGCTTACTTTTAGAGGACCTGGAGATAGTTTTGTGTGCATACGTGAAAGGGGCGTACAGGGGGGGGGTATGCGATGGAGAGAGAGATGCTCTTCGTTTCTCTTTATTATGACTAACTTTGTATATAGTATAAAAATATACAAATTCATAATGCGGAATAAATATCATTGTGGGCACCATGCAATGCAAATTAGCGTCCGTACTCCTCCATATAACTTTGTAATGTTGTATATATGTAGAAACTCTAAAATAATTTTTTGGCCACACTTTATTCAAAAGGAATGTTGTATGCGAAATAAACGTGAAGAGAGGGCTTTTTAGATCAATGGGGTACGTGATGTAACATGTGTGAATGTGTAGTTGATGCATTTGGCGGGGCCTAGAGAGGTATGTGTGTGTATTACGTATTCGAGAGAGGCATGGATAGAGGGGCCGACGGGGGGGGCGTGGGAGAGATAGCACGAGAAA
>NC_057810.1:681858898-681867297 GCF_018294505.1 Triticum aestivum
CCGTCACGAACCGACACTAAAGCCTGATTCTGCACATAAGTAAAATATGAACACTTCATGTCTCCAACCGGTTCGTGATCAAAGGAAGATACATAAACGCTTCGTGTCTCCAACCGGTTTAGATCATAGGAAACTATGGCACAATGCATTGCCAAATTTTCTGTTATCAACATCAGTGACGGCAGTAATGATGGCGGGTCTTCTGAATCACTTCCTCAGCTTAACAATGTAATCTCACTCCGGCGGCGCAGCAAATACAAACCAGCTGTTATCAACATCGGTGATGGTGGTGGTAAGTGCAACCTGCTAATTTCCCCTTTTTAACCTCCTACTTATATTCACCTTTTAGGCATCTTACTGTTCAAAATTACACATGCCCTTCACATCATCGCAAGAAAGCACACATCCGATGGTACATAACCATCTACCTGTGCCACTGTAATACCATTATGCCTTATTTAATTTGTCTTCCTATAGATGCTAATCTTTCAAAAACCACCTATTAATTATAAACATCAGCACCTGCAATTAAGCCCATAATCCGTACGTGCAAACAATGTTTTCATTTGATCTTCTAATACCAGTACATACTTATGCTTACACCAGCCATTTTAAAAATCATTCGTAGGGGAACCTGGCTGGAAGCTTTGATGATCATTGCACATGGGGTAACAAAGTGAAGCTTTACAAAGATCAAGTCAGTCGAAGCGTCTCATCACTGCGAAAAAATTACACATCAATTGTTACATTTGCCACATGAGCCTTCAAGTACCTATGGAAGTATACCATGCAAGCATTATACGACAATGACACTGCTTATTCGTACGTTCACACCTTCTGAAAACCAGTCAGACTAAGAAGATGACTAAATAAGCTCTACAACAGCCTATGTATGTGTTTCTGTAAAACGATCTACCTCACTCTACTATCTGTGATAAATTCACATTGCATTATGTTTGTAGCTACATCCCCTACCTATTCACTACTAACATTGCTACTAACTGGGTTCTTGTGTCATTGGCGCAACCGGGTCATCTAGTACTACCAAAGGAGAATGGTGGTGTAGGCATCAATGACATGCACATGCACATAATCTGGCGATGCTATGTAATTTTAGGGCATTTTCAATGGCAACCTGTAAATTTCTTCTGTGCGGACACATATGCGGGAGGTCGTTATCCAACTCTACCCGCATACATTTCAAGCATTCTTTGGACTATCCAGACGAAATACATGTAAACACGACATATTTCATACAAACTGGACGAAATTCATTACATTTTCTACATATTTTTTAACTATAAAGGTAAAACTATATGCATGTACGGTCGCGTGGAGCTCCATTCCTACGACACGGATACACTACACTAGTCTATGGCCGACCGAGGCGGATCCCTTTGTCTTTCTCATGTTCGGCAGCTCGATCATCAGACTGCCGGGAGCCTTGGAGGTATATTCTTCCCCTGTATCTTCCCTAGGTCCGGTTGCGCCGTTCATCAGAGTGACAAAGGCGGTGCTTCATCCGGATGGGAAGGGTGCCTACTACGCTTCCGTGAAGCTCAGCGAGGGTTACGATGGTCTGCAGTGAAGAAGAACGGGGCAAGTCACCGGTTGTGCAAGCCGGCGACACGCCAGCGATGGCCTTTCTGGGACCCAAGCAAGAAACATCAGTGTTGTAGGACCCGAGTAGTAAAGGCATCTCCAATGCTGACCCTCAAACCGCCCGCATACGTCCAACCATCTTGTGTCATCAAACGCGGTCCTGCATTGGTCCACAAGGTGGTCCGGACGCGGAGATCAACACATTTGCCTTGAAACCTTCCCATATAGCAGTGTCTTGGGAGCTCTTACCATGGAGAATAACATTGGTGCAGTATTTGGTTGCAAGGGGAACGGGGAGCCTTGTCGATGAGACGATGACTGCCACGACCACAACCACTGACACGTATGCAGTCACCGTGTTCGCCACTACCACATAGCAAGCCCTCCTCCCTCCGTTGTGTCTGTTGTGGTGCCCCCGCCATCGATAAATCCTATGTGATGCTCATCGTGTCATATAGTCGAGTAATCGCATAGAGTGAAGTTCATATAGGCAAACCCATTTCGTGTGTTTCATTCGCTGGTTGGCTGCGGTTTTCTGAGGCTTCCAACATTTTTCATTCATTCATGTTATTTCAATTTTTTGCCGGTTTAAATCAAGGTTTTATCTTTTTTGTCTATGCTTTCCATTTCGTTTTTCTTTCCTTTTTTTGTTTTGACCTTTCCGTCGGTTCTTCTTCTGTCATTTCCCTTCATTGCCTTTATCCTTTCTATTAGTAAAACTTTTCTGATGTGAATAAACTTTTTTGCCCCAACTACGATGAACATTTTCAAAATATATGTTGAACATTTTTCCAATACACGTGAACTTTTTAAAAGTAAAAGATGAAAATATTTTCTAAAGCGTTGATGCAATTTTAAAAATGTTTCCCCTTTTCTTTAAATGTTCACACTTTTATATAAAAAAAATGTCCATGTATTTGAACAATCGTCCATATTTAAAAACTCAGTTTTTCTGGAAAAACAAAAATTCCAGAGCTAATTGGAGAAACCAAAGAAAAGAAAAGAAAATCATGTAAAAAACTTCTCTCAAATACAAACTTGATAATATACTTTTTTGTGATATATAATCAATATTTTTTTGCTTAAATGGATTGTCAAAATTAATCTTAAAATACATGTAGGTCTTATAAACCTGAACAAAATAGACCAAATAAGAGAACTACAAGCACCGTCTGGCACCTATAAAAAAGTGAGATGAATTTAAAAATGGAGTTGTCGAGAGATTGGACATCGGATGTGTCGTATTTCTATGACGTTTTATCTCGAACTGGTACTGATTGTGGAAGAGAGGCTATTATTGACTAACTTTATTCTGAAAACGACTAATCTTAGTAACGAAGATCTCCCTATATATCATCCTTCATCACCTCCTTGATCTCGCTGACTAGCCAAGGAATAAGAACACAAGATATAATGAAATGGTGGGACTTCTAGGATCTAAACTCTTACTCCCTCCGTTCGGAAATACTTGTCGGAGAAATGGATGTATCTAGATGTATATTGGTCTTAGTCCAATTGTTGTTTTTGTTTCTGTATTCCTTATTTATCCACTGGGGCAATCTGCTTGGTTCTTTGCGCATCCATTTTTATGTATTTCTCGGACAAGTATTTCCGGACGGAGGGAGTACATCCAATCCCTCCGAAATTACCATTCCCTCCATTCTTATATACTCCCTCTCTCTATCTATGAAGTTGCTCGCCCGCTGCCACACAACTTCGTAGTTGGTTCAAACCAGGTGAGTCGAGCAAGTCACTGTCTTACTCAATGACTTGCACAAGACGGAGAAAATGTCGTTAGGAGTTGGTATTTTTCTCTCTTGCAAGTCCGTTATGTACAACTATAGCTGTATGCTTTTTTTATCTCAATAAAGCAGTTTGTGTTCTTTTAATAAAAAGGAAGTGTCTTACCAATGACTTGCACAAGACGGAGAAAATGTTATTATTCGAAATCCAGCTTAAGGATATTAGAAGAAAACAGTGCTACACCCACTGGACGGTGAGAACTATGAGATCCAAGTAACAAGAAAATCTCTAGCAAATACGCAAGTGCCCCCCAAAAAATGCTGACACCTAGGAAAGCTGTATTATTAGTAAAATTAAAGAGAATCATGACCAGGTCGGAAAACATCTGCCCAACGAAAATCTACACAAAGACATCCAAAAACATAAACACGCGTTGGCTTCTGTTTCTTCAATAAAATTTGGAGCCGGGGGAGGCCCCTGATCTTCAAAAAAAAGAACATAAACGCGTGCCCTCAGGATGTTTCCGATCGATTATATCGCAAAAAAATAAAATAGAAATGCTTAGTTTATTTGATCGGAGAAGACCCTGAGGCCTGTGGGAATAGGCTAGGCAGCTTCGTCTCGATGGCGCGCCAAGTCAGGTCGTTATATAGCTCCCTTCGTCATTCTGCATCACAATAATTAACGGAACCACAACAGCTGTTGAGTGTGAGAATGGAGTGTGATCATGCCCCTGCCGTGGAGCTGCAGCCGGCACTCCCGGCAGTGCCAATGGATCAGCCCGGCCAGTCGGACGCAGCATCTCTGCAGCCGGTAGTGCCTGTGGATCAGCCCGAGGCAGCATCCGTGCAGCCGACAATAGCGCAGGTGCAGCCGGTAGTGCCGGTGGATCAGCCTGGCCAGCCAGAGGCAGCATCTCTGCAGCCGGCAATGGCGCAGGTGCAGCCGACAAAGCCGCCCGTGCAGCCATGGGAGTACAGCCTGCAGAAGTACCTCCTGCTGCTGGCGACCCTGGTGGTGACCGTCACTTACACCGAGGGGTTCAGCCCGCCGGGAGGCGTCTGGCAGGCCGCCCACGATGGCCAACGACCCCATCATCCGCTACACCCACTACCACCGCTACCTCGCCTTCCTCTACTGCAACGCCGCTGCCTTCGCCGCGTCGCTCGTGGTCATCGTCCTCATCCTCATCCTCGCCATCCGGCACGACAAGAAGGGGAAGGACAGCCAATGGATTGTCGTGCCCCTGCGGCTAGTCATGGTGCTGGACCTGCTCAGCCTCATGGGTGCGTACGGCGCCGGTACCTGCCGCGACAAGATTTCAATCTTCTACTTCGCGGTACTTGTGGCCATCGTCTTCCTCTACATCCTCATTCTCAAGTTGATGGACTGCTGGGACAAGAACTCTGATTCTAGTGCCGGCATGATTCCTGCCCCCATCGCCAGCGCCATAGACGGGATGCCCGTCAACACGGGCTCCAACTCTGGTGGCACGACGCCCATTCCCAATCCTGACTCCAGCACCGGCACGAGTCCCGGCCCCGTCGCGAGCTGCGACGGCGGGATGCCTGTCTCCAACGACAACACCGGCTCCGGTGACATGATGCCCACTCCCAATCCCGACTCCAGCACCGACACGATTCCCGCCCCCATCCTCGGCTCTGACCCCGCCACTGTCGAAGAACGGTTCCGTGACCGCAAGGCCCTGAAGAAGCTGAAAGCCGAAGAACGGCTCCGCAAGGTCCTGATGCTTCTGGCTACATTCGCGGTGAGCATCACGTACGTCGCCGGGCTGAGCACGCCGGGCGGCTTCTGGGACAGCACCGGGGGCAGCCACCGCCCAGGCGACGCCATCCTCAAGGACCAGCACAGTCCACGCCTGACGGTGTTCTTGCTCTGCAACACCATGGCGTTCGTGGCATCCCTGCTCATCACCATGCTGCTCATCATCGACGGCAAGAAGCTCCGCAAGAAGAAGACGGCTCGGTCCCGCATGCTCTGTGGGTGCATTGTGGTCGCCCTGGTCGGCCTCGTCGGCGCATACATCGCCGGCAGCTGCAGGGAGATCGATACCACCGCCTACGTGGCCAGCTTGGTCGGCGCCGTTCTGGCAATAGCACACATCATCCTACTCTATGGTATCTACACTTCAACGCAACAGACTGAAGAAATTCAGCAGACTGATGATAACGTCAGGTAAGGAGCACATACGTATTATCCTCTTCTTCCTTTCCTGTCTGCAAACTGAACTGTGTTTTCCTATGTTCGTAGCAACACTGTTTCTTCCATTCTCTGCAAACTGAACTGAACTATGTTTCTTCTTCTCTGCAGTACAATACAGTGCAGTGGCAAGGAGGTTCTGGACAAGGCTCGCTCTCTTGTTCTACTGCTTGCCACTCTTGCCGCCGCCATCACCTACACAGCGGGGTTGAAGCCACCGGGAGGGCTTTGGCAGGACAACACCAACGGACACATGGCCGGTGACCCCATCCTTCTCACAACCAATGCTAGCCGATACAAGGCCTTCTTCTACTGCAACTCGGTTGCCTTTGTGGCCTCCTTGGTGGCCATTGTCCTAGTCCAGATGGAAATTCTGGTCAAGCACCACGTGCTGGAGTCAGCCATGATACTCGACCTGTTTGGCCTCATCGGTGCATATGCCGCCGGGAGCTGCCGGGACGCGAACAACTCCATTTATGTCATGGCTTTGGCAGGCCTTGTCCTGGTCTATGTGGTGATCCATGTTATCTTCTTCACGCTGGACCACGAGGACAAAAACCACAGCAACCAGGCAAATCAGTTGCTGGAGAAGAGGCGCAAACGGCTGCTCCTCTTCGCGATCTTGGCTGCGACCATTACCTACCAAGCCGGCCTCACCCCTCCTGGTGGCTTCCTGCTCCAGGATGACAACCTCGGACACCAGGCTGGCGACCCGGTCCTCTTGTACAACTTCCCACGTCGCTACAAGGCATTCTTCTACTGCAACTCAGTGAGCTTCATGCTTTCCATCTCCCTCATCCTCCTCCTGGTGAACCCCAATCTATACAGGCCAGCCATACGAAGCAATGCGCTATCTGTTTGTACGGCGGTGGGCTTGTTTTGTTTGATGGTGGCCTACGCCGCTGGAAGCACCCAACACCTCAAGACATCCATCTACATCTTTGTGTTGGTCGGTGTGGTCCTCTTCGTTGCAGCTGGACTGCTGCTAGTATTTGCACTGAGGGAGCAAAACAATAGTGACAATTCAGCAGCTGCCGCGCCATCCATATCCCATGAACAGGAGGAGGAAGAAGAAGAAAGGAAGAAGGAGGAAGAAAGGAATCTTGGTGGCAAGCATTGCCTACCAGGCCGGCCTGGAACCGCCCGGTGGAGCATGGCAGAGCAGTGGCAATGGATATGAGGCAGGCGATCCGGTGATGCATGATATCAGGAGGCCTCGGTACCTCGTCTTCTTCTACAGCAACTCCTTTTCCTTCGTGGCTTCCATTGTTGTCATCATGATGTTACTGCCGCACTGGCTGCCAAACAGAGAGAAAGAAGAATGGGAGAAATGGTCGTTGAGGGTGATGAACTGGACCATCCTGCTGGATTTGGTCACTCTCCTAGTGGCATATGCAGCCGGCTCCAACAGGGGGTGGGAGACATCTGTTTATGTCGTCGCACTCATCTTTGCCGTGCTGGGCTACTTTGCAATCCATATGACGCTGTCGATATGGTCCGATCGTCGCTGTCGCCGTAGCCTTCCCCATGAAAGGATTCAGGGCAGCCAAGAAAATCCTCGAGTGTGATTCGTTAGTGGTGCCCTCAATGGTATGCTGATGCTCTAGCTAGATGTCCCAATTGAAGCACGCTGACATTGTTTGTCTAGTTGACATAAATGGATAAACCTGCATCCCAGTTGAAGCATGCTGACATTGTTTGTCCACTCGCTAGGCAGGGGTGTGTATAGGTCCACTGATTATGCATGGTAGGTGATGCTTTCTGATCCTATTTGTACGCTCTGTCTCATAAGAACTTGAATCTGAAGTGCATATTTAGGAAACTGAAGCATTTGTTACTACTGAAACATACTCCCTCCGTCCGGAAATACTCGTCGGAGGAATGGATGTATCTAGATATATTTTAATTCTAGATACATTCATTTTTAGACATTTCTCCGACAAGTATTTCCGGACGGAGGGAGTACAATGTCACTAGGTACAGCCTGAAGTATTTGTTAATCCACTGATTATGCATGATAGGTGATTCTTTCCGATCCTATTTTTCCAGCCTGAAGTATTGTCCAATCCTAATAAATGAAATCACTGACCAAGAGGGAACATACCCTGAATCCGGAGCCTGGCTTATCCGACGCCAGCGGCGCAATCTTCCCAGTGGGGCAATTCACCGAACACCTGCAGGGCGCCGTCGTGCGTGCCGTCGGAGTAGATGCGTACGCTAGGATTAGAGGCTGGCGCCATTTTAGTTGGAGAGGATTCTCGAGCGTGGGGCGCCTCGATCGGAAGCAGCTGCTCGAGCGCGCGAATGCAGGTGCTGCGCGAATCTAGCTGGTTTAGCAGAACCAGCCGCGCTAAGTCGCTCCTTGCGATCTTCCGCCGAGGGACAACGGAAAGCGGAAGGCCAGCCGCTGTGCCTGTGCTGCGCTGGCCAGGTGCAGGTCGGGGCGGGCCGTCGCCGGCGATTCCCGTCGAGAAGGAGCGGCGCCTTGGCTCCTGGCGTCTGGCTCGCGCGCGGCTCTGTCTCGAGTGGACAGTGACATTCAAAAACAAACCGTGGAAACCGGTAACCTGGGGGGTAGTTCATTTTTCACTTTAATCCCAAGTGGAGCACTTTTTTTTCTTTCGAAAAGCACTAATCCGTATATACGGTATATTAAGCTTCACAGGAAGCTACGAACGCACACATAAAAAAAAAACACTCAAAGCTTTGGGGGTGCCGAAATCTTCGTACTTCCGCATCTACTGGCAGCACGCCGTGAGTATAGCTCGATGCCGGCTCTGCTTCTCCGTCTTGACGGAGTAAACTCTTTAATACCCAAAAGCTTAGAGAATCTC
>NC_057810.1:681867536-681916089 GCF_018294505.1 Triticum aestivum
GATCTCGTTTAGCGCCGGTTTGGGCCAAATCCAGAGCCGACGATCCCGCTCCGAACCCAAGCGATCGGGTGTCGCCTGGGGGCGCCGGCAGAAGCGAAAAGCTGCGTGGGGCCGCTCTGTCGGCAAGAGGAGGCCTGTCGGTGTCAAAACCGGCGGATCTCGGGTAGGGGGTCCCGAAATGTGCGTCTAGGCGGATGGTAACAGGAGACAAGGGACACGATATTTTTACCCAGGTTCGGCCCTCTCGATGGAGGTAAAACCCTACTCCTGTTGATTAATATTGATGATATGGGTAGAACAAGAGTAGATCTACCACGAGACCAGATAGGCTAAACTCTAGAAGCTAGCCTATGGTATGATTGTTGTTCGTCCTACGGACTAAAACTCTCCGGTTTATATAGACAGCGGAGAGGGCTAGGGTTACACATAGTCGGTTACAATGGGAGGAGATCTTCATATCGTATCGCCAAGCTTGCCTTCCACGCTAAGGAAAGTCCTATCCGGACACGGGACGGAGTCTTCAATCTTGTATCTTCATAGTCCGGGGAGTCCGGCCAAAGGTCTTAGTCCGGCCATCCGGACACCCCCTAATCCAGGACTCCCTCAGTAGCCCCTGAACCAGGCTTCAATGACGACGAGTCCGGCGCGCAAGTTGTCTTCGGCATTGCAAGGCGGGTTCCTCCTCCGAATATTTCACAGAAGATGTTGAACACCAGGATAGTGTCCGGCTCTGCAAAATAAGTTCCACATTCCACCGTAGAGAGAATGATATTTGCACCAATCGGATCTACTGGCGTATTCCGTAGCATGACGTCACGGCCAGGCCTCCATTCGAATCGTTTTACTGTCCCACCTCAGCGCGTTTAGCGAGGCGGTTTCCCTGGCACATCTTGTCAAAGCAGAGATCGTGTCCCCTTATTCCGGGATTCTCATCAATACGGGCGTGGGTAACCCAACCGCGCCACTAACCACGGCGCTTGGGAGATAAGCGAGTTTTACTAGGCCGGTGGGGGTTCGTAGCTTCGGCCGCCCATATAAGGGGATAAGAATCCACCCTTTCCATTCACGCCTTCCTCCTCCTTTACTTATTCGTCCCTGCGCGCTCGAGCTCCAACGCCCAAGCCCGCACTTTCCACCTCAACCTTCTCCAATCATGTCTGGAGCGGGAGGTAGATGGATGGCCTCCTTCGTCATGGAGGGGCAAATCAAGAAACTGAGGGAGGCCGGATACTTGTCTGACGACATTGCGCATCGGCTTCCAGATGAGGGGCAACTCATCCCCACCCCCAGGCCCCATGAGAGGGTTGTATTTATCCCCCATTTCCTCCGCAGACTGGGTTTTCCTCTTCACCCGTTCATCCGGGGGCTCATGTTCTACTACGGCCTGGACTTCCACGATCTGGCCCCGAACTTCATCCTCAACATTTCGGTGTTTATCGTCGTGTGCGAGGCCTTCCTCCGCATCCAGCCTCACTTTGGCCTATGGCTGAAGATCTTCAGCGTCAAGCCGAAGGTCGTGGGCGGCCGCCAAGCGGAGTGCGAAGGTGCCATGGTGGGCAAGATAGCCAATGTTACATGGCTCGAGGGCGCCTTCGTAGAGACCATCAAAGGGTGGCAATCGGGGTGGTTCTATATCACCGAGCCGCATGACCCTGAATGGGCAGCAGCCCCCGAATTCCGATCTGGTATCCCCACACGGCTCACATCTAGGAAAGAGATGGGCCTGTCGTGGGGTAGTTCGGCGGAAGTGACTGGACTTCAAACCTGCATCAAAGACCTAATCGGCAGGAAGGTTAAACTCGTCAACGTAGTCCAGGTCATGCTCTTCCGCCGGATTCTCCCGTGTCAACGACGGGCTTTCAACTTGTGGGAGTTCGACCCAGCCCAGCATCAGACTCTGTCCCGGCTCTTCGACACAAAGCATGGGGACGCCTGGAAGGTGCTATTCAAGAGCTCCGAGGTCTCTCCTCCCGTCACCGAGGATCGCGGTTTCTGCGTCGAGCGCCAAGCCAGCGTGGTGAGCTTAATTTTCCCTTTACGGGGCATTTGTTTTTCATAGATTTGATTCTATGCGGGACCTAAACCCCCATCTATTTAACAGGACTGGCAGAAAAAGGCCGGACAAATCAACTGTCCGGCTCCCTTGCCCGAAGACCCAGCAGACGCTCGCTTGACGAAGCTGCTGGTTCCGGCACCTCATGTGGTGCCGGAGAAGAAGGCCACGGGGACTCGAAAGAGTTCCCGGCGCCTGGTGGTGTCGGATTCATCGCCCGACAACCCCGAAGCACCCTCCGCCTCGGAGGACGAGGAGGAGGAAGAGGAAGAAGAAGAAGAAGCTTCTCCCCCTCCCGCGAGGGGAGGAAAGAAAAGGAAGGCCGCCCCAACTAGGGAGGCCGAAGGGTCCAAGAAGGGGAAGACCCCTCTGCCGAACTACGCCTCGGATGCCGAGGACGGCGGGGAGGAATGGCCACCCAGGGTCAAGCCCCTAGCAAAATCGTAAGTATCCGGATATCTGAATAACTTATGGCGCTCCTCTGATGTATGGTTCCTTCTGATGCTGAATTTAATGATGCAGTCCGCCCCGGGCTCAGCTCGGTGATTCATCGAGTGGATCCCTGGACTCGTCGGATGTGAATAGCGCTTCACTTCCGACGGCCTCCTCCCCTCTCCCTATAGACGACGCTGAGGTGGAGTCCTAAAAGGGGCAAAACCAGGAGGAGGTGGTCCTGGAGGCGCCACAAGGCGACCTCCCGGACTCCAGGCCCAAAGGGGGTAAAGCTCCGGAGGGATCTAAGTCCGGCCCCGGGCCGGACGCTGCTCCGGAACCGTCGATGGTTCCAGGGCCCGGCAGGCGACGCCTTCATAAGAAAGGTAAGCCTACGATGCCGGTGACCTCCGTCCATCCGGAGGCGCCGGCCAATTTGCTGGAAGCGCTTAACGGCGCTTCCATCAACGAGGAACACCGCACTGTCATGAGTGCAGTGATTCAGAAGGTTCAGTCCGCCAAGAGCGGGCTGACGGAAGCCTGTACAAGGCTGTTAACAGGCTTTGAGGTATGTGTTCAAAAACATATAAAAATGTTACCGCATAGACAGTAGCCCCTGATGCTCAGTTCGGCGTTCGGAAAGAAAAGCCGAGCTGAGGATCTAAAAAGATATACGCAGGAGTCTAATAAAAATATGTCAATATGGGAATGTAGGCTGTGCTGCTGACCTCTCCCGCACTGACTGCGGAGGTCAATGCATTGAAGGAAAGCCTCGAGCGGTCTGAGAGCAAGCTCGGCCGTGCCAGGAAGCAGCTCGAGGATAAAGAGGGTACGTAGTACCGCATGTAAATGTATATAGAAATACTTGGTTGCAAATAATGACAGGACCAACGTAAATGTTGCAGGAGCCACGACCGAGGTGGCGACCCTGAAGGAGGCGGTCTCCAAGGGCGAAAAGAGTGCGGCCTTGGAGCGCACCGAGCGAGAGAAGCAGGAGGCGCGGGTGGCGGAGGTGCGGCAAGAGCTCCAGGCTCTCGTGGAAAAACACGAGAGTTTGGAGCGTGACTCGAAGACTCGAGAGTCCAAGCTTGCCTTGGCTCTTGAGAGTGCCAAGACCGCTAAGGCCGAAGCCCAGAAGGCCCTTCAGGAGATCGAGGCGATGAAGAAGATAGTGGTGGGTAAGGCATTCTTTATGCAAAGCAAGAATATAAAAGTAAATTATCTGTTACTTACCCGAATCCGGAGCTCTCCAGGAGCCTTCGCCGATCTGCCCCGTAGTGTGTCTGATGCTGCCGCATTCTAACGAACCGAAAAGGGGAGCTCAACGGAGAAGGTGTTCTGGTCTCAATATGCTGAGGTCGGACATCCGGTGCCCCTGAGCGACCAGCTGAAGCAGCTGGTCGAGCTCCACAAGGTGGCCGAACAGGCTATGAAGGGCCTCATAGTTCGGCTATGGCCTGGTGAAGCCATGCCTGGGAGCTACTTCGGTCTAGTGCGGCGGCTGGTGGACGCTTGTCCGTGGATTGAGGTCATCAAGCGCTCCGTCTGCATTGAAGGTGCCCGTCGGGCCCTTGCCCGTGCTAAAGTGCACTGGGGCAAGCTGGACGCTGAGAAGCTGTTGACGGACGCGCCATCGCCGGGCAAGGAGTACCGTACGCCCGAGATGTATTATAAAGGCGTCCTGAAGGGTGCCCTCCGTATAGCGGATGAGTGCTCCAAAGATGTACTTTTTGAGTAGACTCGCATTTGTTATGCTGTACGCTGAAACTTTGTTTATATGCGTTAAGCAACGCTTGTTAATTTAAAATATTACCTTCTATGCGGCTGTTTATCAAATCTGAGAGATGCAAGTCGTCGGCTTCGACCCCCATGCCACTAGTGCTGGGGTGTTCAGGATAAACCTGAGCGCTCTTGTTCCCATTCTTGGGTCCATCTAGGGAGGCGTTCAGCACAACGAACCAGGCCGTCGGACTTATAATGCTTTATCACTCTCACTTAGCCATAGAATTCTATAATTTTAAATTTCGGCGAAGCCCCTAGTATTCGAAAGACTGAGTTCAGGGCGCTATCCACGCCTAGGCCGGATAAGTCCGGTTCCTCGCTCTAAGCGGCATAAGTCTTTAAGGACTCGAAAAACCTCGCGAAGAGCGACCGGTCTCTCGCACTATCATGACGGTCAGTTTTAGCTTTCTCTACTGAGGTGTTAACCCAGCTCATCTGGGGCACAATCGTAGTAGTTCTCCCAACGCTACCTTAGCCAACAATGCGGAACGTAAGGTACCAAAACATGGAGCCGGGCAAACCCAACTATTGACCAAAGACATGATTCGGAGCCGATGCATATAGTGCTATAAGTTCGGGGTGCCGCACTCATGAGAGTGTTCGGTCTTCTCGCACCATGTTATGGGGTGTTTTAAGCCCCTGGTGTATTGTCCGTACCAAAGTGTACGGTTGCAGAATGTCATGACTGGACATATTTGTGTATACAGAAAATAGATGAGTACAATAATAGATAAGAGCTATGTATTGTTTATTAAAAAAGGGCTGCTGCGAAAGCAGAACGATACAAGTAGTGCGATAAGCAAGAGATGGGATTATTTGACATGTTCCCCTCCAGGGGCAAGCTGTGGGATTTTAAGTAAAATAGGTATTAAGCTCGTTATAGAGACCACCTGGATATTTGACGCGGCTTGTTCTCTCCCTGGCTGTTGCATCATGTGTTGGGTCCTGAAAGTGTGAAAAAAGGAAACGGCGGAATAGGGAGCCCCTTAGTGCGGTTGAGCCGCATTCTGGGCATGCCGTAGTTGTGCCCCTCCCCTTATGCCCATGGTATCTCTAAGGCGTAGTTATGTACGCGTGGTACTGATATCACCATTTGGCGAGGGCTAGGGTTGGGGCCGCACTGCTATGCTTGCTCGAAGCGTGCCAGCCAGGTTTGTTGTAGGTTACTTCGGGCTCGCTTGACGTTATCCGGACACTTGACACCTGGATTTGAGAGTTGCCTTGAAAGGCTACTCTGTACTTCCACCGCTAGGGCCCTCGTGTGCTCCTCCATTCGGAGAGAGCGTTCGGTGTTTCCATTTACCGTGATGACTCCGCGAGGTCCTAGCATCTTGAGCTTGAGATATGCGTAGTGCGGCACCGCGTTGAATTTTGCAAATGCAGTTCGTCCAAGCAGGGCGTGATAGCCACTGCGGAATGGGACTATGTCGAAGATTAACTCTTCGCTCCGGAATTATCCGGGGATCCGAAGACCACTTCGAGTGTAACCGAGCCTGTACAGCTGGCCTCTACACCTGGTATGCCGCCTTTAAAGGTTGTCTTTGTGGGTTTAATCCTTGAAGGATCGATTCCCATTTTTCGCACTGTGTCCTGATAAAGCAGGTTCAGGCTGCTGCCGCCGTCCATTAGGACTCTAGTGAGGTGAAATCCATCGATAATTGGGTCGAGGACCAATGCGGAAAATCCCCCGTGACGAGTACTAGTGGGATGGTCCCTTCGATCAAAAGTGATCGGGCAGGAGGACCATGGGTTGGACTTTGGGGCGACTGGCTCCAACGCATAGACGTCCTTGAGAGCATGCTTCCGCTCCCTTTTGGGGATGTGGGTTGCGTATATCATGTTCACCGTCCGAACTTGCGGGGGAAATCCCTTCTGTCCTTTGTTGTTCGGCGGCCGGGGCTCCTCCTCGTCATCGCTATGCAGCCCCTTGTCTCTTGTTTCGGCACTTAACTTGCCTGCCTGCTTGAACACCCAACAATCCCTGTTGGTGTGATTGGCTGGCTGTTCGGGGGTGCCGTGTATCTGGCACGAGCGATCGAGTATCCTATCTAAGTTGGATGGGCCCGGAGGGTGTCTTTTGAATGGCTTCTTCCGTTGGCCGGGTTTAGAGCCTCTGAATCCGGCGTTAACTGCCGTATCTTCAGTATTATCGCCGTTAATGCGGCGCTTATGCTTGTTACGACGTGACCTGCCATTGTTTTCCTTGGTATCCGAATTACCAGGGCTCTTGGTTATGTTATTGCTACGAGCTAGCCAGCTGTCTTCTCCTGCACAAAAGCGGGTCATGAGTGTCGTGAGGGCTGCCATAGATTTCGGCTTTTCCTGTCCTAGGTGCCGGGCAAGCCATTCGTCTCGGATGTTGTGCCTGAAGGCTGCAAGGGCCTCGGCATCCGGACAGTCGACTATTTGGTTTTTCTTGGTTAGGAACCGTGTCCAGAATTGTCTGGCCGATTCCTCTGGCTGCTGGATTATGTGGCTTAGGTCATCAACGTCTGGTGATCGCACATAAGTGCCCTGGAAGTTGTCAAGGAATGCGGATTCCAGGTCCTCCCAACAACTAATTGACTCTGCTGGCAGGCTGTTAAGCCAATGTCGAGCTGGTCCTTTAAGCTTGAGAGGGAGGTATTTGATGGCGTGTAGATCATCGCCACAGGCCATGTGGATATGAAGGAGATAATCCTCGATCCATACCGCAGGATCTGTTGTGCCATCGTATGATTCGATGTTTACGGGTTTGAAGCCCTCGGGGATTTGATGATCCATTACTTCGTCTGTGAAGCAATGCAGTGCCTCTATACTGGGCTATATCACGACGCAGCTCGGATGAGCTTGGTCTGTTGTATTCGGCCGGGCCATACTTACTATGTCCGGCGTGACGGTTAGCGTCATGTGAAGCGGGGCGCCCATGCGATCCGTAGATCGATCTTGTTTGCCTTGCCTTATTCTCCAAGATGTCTCGCAGGTCCATTGCGTCTCCCCGTACTATGGTATTTTTTGAGCGGTGCCGGGGTGCGGCTTGGGTCGACGGCCTGAAGGCCTCTCTATCGCGGCCACGGGGTGGCCGATCGGGCACATCGTACGCTGGTGATGTAGGTTTAGTTGCTTCCTCCTCAAGTTGGGGTAGCAGCCTGCGCTTTGGGTAGCTCTTGGATGGGCGTTCTAGTTTATACTCTTTGGCCGCCAGGACTTCGGTCCATCTGTCGGCTAGCAAGTCTTGGTCAGCTCTAAGCTGCTGCTATTTCTTCTTGAGGCTGCTTGCCGTGGCCACAAGCCTGCGTTTGAAACGCTCTTGTTCGACGGGATCCTCTGGCACGACGAATTTGTCGTCGTCGAGGCTTGCCTCGTCTTCGGAGGGAGGCATATAATTGTCGTCCTCAACCTCTATGTCGGCCGCTCTCTCATGAGGGCTGGCTCCTTCGTCCTCCTGCACTGAATCCTGCTGGAGGGGGTTGTCTTCGGCACTGTCCGGCGTGTTGTTATCTCCGGTGCCGGAATCGCCGTTTTTGCTTTGGCAGGACTTAGAGCGGCGCCGCTGACGTCGGCGCTTGGGTTGCTTCTTGGAGAGATGATCCTCCATTTTTTCCTCGCCATCCCCCGCTTTAGGGGTGTCCACCATGTATATGTCATATGACGAGGTGGCTTTCCAGTTCCCTATAGGTGCTGGTTCTTGATCGTCTCCTTCATCAGCGTCCATGCCGTTGATGTCTTCGGAGTCAAAGTCGAGCATGTCGGTTAAATCGTCGACAGTGTCTACGAAGTGGGTGGTGGGTGGGCCTCGAATTTCTTCGTCGTTCGTATCCCAACCATGTTGGCCGTAGTTCGGCCAGGGCTCTCCTGACAAAGAGAGAGACTTTAATGAATTCAAGATATCGCCAAAAGGCGAGTGCTAAAAGACGTCCGCAGCGGCGAACTCCATGACCGGAGCCCAATCGGGCTTGATCGGAAGAGGTGCGGGATTTACGGAGTCCGGAGCGGAGTCTGGCACCTTGGAGTCACGGGCCTTGCGAAGGACTAGGCTGGTATCCGGCTCTATCGCCGTAGAGATTGCAGCTTCCGGGGCGGCGTCCAACCGTCCATCCCTGACTAGCGCAGTGGGCTCCGAGCTAATGGTCGGAGCGGACACCCGAGCGACGCTTTGAGCATTGTCCGGCGGCAGAGCTAAATCATGCCCATCGTGACAGTGTGGCGCGCCCGGTCGTGGCTCGAATCCGTCGAAGATCAAGTCCCCGCGGATGTCGGTCGTGTAGTTGAAGCTTCCGAACCTGACCTGATGGCCAGGGGCGTAGCTTTCGATCTGCTCCAGATGGCCAAACGAGTTGGCCCGCAGTGCGAAGCCGCCGAATACGAAGATCTGTCCGGGGAGAAAAGTCTCATCCCGGACTGCATCGCGATTGATGAGCGAAGAAGCCATCGGGCCTAAAGGCGACGACACAGAGGAACTCTCAATGAAAGCACCAATGTCGGTGTCAAAACAGGCGGATCTCGGGTAGGGGGTCCCGAACTGTGCATCTAGGCGGATGGTAACAGGAGACAAGGGACAAGATGTTTTTACCCAAGTTTGGGTCCTCTCGATGGAGGTAAAACCCTACTCCTGCTTGATTAATATTGATGATATGGGTAGTACAAGAGTAGATCTACCACGAGATCAGAGAGGCTAAACCCTAGAAGCTAGCCTATGGTATGATTGTTGTTCGTCCTACGAACTAAAACTCTCCGGTTTATATAGACACCGGAGAGGGCTAGGGTTACACAGAGTCGGTTACAATGGGAGGAGATCTTCATATCGTATCGCCAAGCTTGCCTTCCACGCCAAGTAAAGTCCTATTCGGACACGGGACAGAGTCTTCAATCATGTATCTTCATAGTCAGGGAGTCCGGCCAAAGGTCTTAGTCCGGCCATCCGGACACCCCCTAATCCAGGACTCCCTCAAGGCCCCTTTCACACCGTTTCTGTAAGTGCATCTAGTGCCCCTTAGTGATTTTGGTGTACTGAAGACTTATAGGTTAAAGAACTAATGTGTTTATGAGTGTACATGGGTCTAAAAGTCTATGAGGAGTTTGATATTTACAGAGAAAGTCGACCCCTAAAAATGAAGTTCTTCGACTGAAGACTTTGGATTTCTGAAGACTTTCTGAAGACTTTGAAAGTGAAGAAATTGGTGTGACCTTGAAGACTTGGTATCATTCGAGGAACATGAAGCGTGAAGACTCTTGTTTTTATAGTTTCATTTTCGGTTTCTTGAGTCATAGGGAACACCATACTATTAAAGGGGGTTGAGGAAATACTAAGGAAAAATTTCCAAGTGATGCTCAACTCAAAATCCTACACCTACCAATCCCTTCGAGTGAAGCCATTGGAAATCTCATACATCTTAGTCATATTCTTTAGTGACAGAGACAAATTTCTTCTGGTCTCTGAGGAATTTGTTCTGACTGAGGAGTTAGGAATTCGCCAGTGCGGATTGCCTACACAGTGAGGAACATTATAGCCCTGAGGAATTTGAGACTCAAAATTCCGACCGTTACTGTGCTACGCGCCAGCTGTTCCAAAATATCTACCCACCTAACGGTCATATCAGACAAGGGCATTTATGTCTTATCATGTCGGTCTGCTTCCTAGGCTATAAATAGCCGCCCCCTACAACCACTAGCTGGTTGGCTGCTCCGAGAGAAACTGACACTTGTCATTTGAGAGCATCCCATCCTCCAAGGACTTTGAGCGAAAATCATCAAGTGAGGAAAACCCAAAACCCAAACCTTCAAAATCCCAAAGTGATTGAGCATCACTGAAGAGATTGATCCTGCGTGGATCCGACGCTTGTTACCTTTGAAGACTGTGCTTCTTCCAGACGGTTAGGCGTCAAGGTCTAGAGCATCCAAGAGGAATTGTGGATCGCCGAGTGACCAAGTTTGTGAAGGTCTGGAAGTCACCTGAAGACTTACCACGAGTGATTGGGCGAGGTCTGTGTGACTTTAGCTCAAGGAGAATACGGTGAGGACTGTGTGTCCGGGACTGTGTGTCCTCGAGTTTAAATACTCAGCCGCTCCAACCAGATGTACAACTGAGACAGCAGTTGGAACTGGTCTACCAAATCATTGTCTTCATCGAGCTTACTGGTTCTATTTCCTCAACTCTTCCATTTCCTCATTTGTGTTGTTGTGTGCTTGTTCATATCTGTTTGAAGACTTTGTTGAAGACTTTCTCAATTCCCTCAGTTCAATTTCTTCAGTCTGTCCGTCTTCATCTTGTGTTATCCTGTGCTTACGCTTTATGTACTCTGTGCTTGTCTTCATTTCATCATGATGACTATGCGTGTGTTCTGCTATGTTTACTTTTGAGTACTTATTCCGCTGCAAGTAGTTCTTCATTTAGGAATTTCCTCACCAGCAAATTCCTCAGTGAAGAATTCATAAAAATCGCCTATTCACCCCCTCTCTAGTCGATATAACGCACTTTCAATTGGCATCAAAGCAAGGTACTCCCTTGTTCTATGTGATTTTGGTTTAGCCACCTAGAGTTTTAGTTATTCGACCGCAGGTATGATCAAGGTCTTTGCTGGGTGTCCTACCTTCAATGAAACGGACTACCCCTACTGGAAGAATAAGATGCGAATGCATCTTGAGGCAATTGATAACGATCTATGGTATGTTGTGGAAAATGGTGTTCCCTCAGTCACACCTTCCCTGAATGCTGCTAATGTGAAGAGATTCAAGCAACTCGATTCTCAAGCGAAGAACATCATATGTGGTCATCTGAGCAAAGGACAATATGGTAGAGTGAGTGCTTTGGAAACTGCTAAGCTTATCTGGGATAGGCTCTCCAAAGTAAATGAAGGAGTCTCAACTCAACGTGATTCTCGTGTTGACGTTCTTCACAATCTCTTCAACTGCTTCAAAAGACTCGACAATGAAAATGTTCAGCAAAACTTCGATCGCCTGACTGATATCTCAAATGAGCTTCAAGGGCTTGGCGCCACTGACATCACCGACCATGAGGTGGTGAAGAAATTGCTGAGATCACTCAATTCCTCATTTGACACTCTGGCACTGATGATTCAAGAGCGTGCTGATTACAAGTCACTTGATCCCGCTGATATCCTTGAGAGGCTAAACACTCATGAGTTCCAGCTTGCTGAGAAGAGAGATCTTTATGGTCCGAGCTATGGCAAACCACGTGCTCTGAAGGCCAAGGCAGTCTCTGAGTCTGAAGAAGAGGACTCCACTAGCAGCCTTGGTGATCCTGAAGAACTGAGCCAGGAACTAGCACTGCTCGTGAAGAAATTTCAGAAGTTCTCAAGACGTGGTTGCTTTGGAAAATCCTCAAGGAGCAATGATTCCTCATCCAATGACTACAAGAAGAGGCTATGTCACAAATGCAAGAAACCTGGTCACTACATTCAAGATTGTCCTCAGTGGGATAAGGAATTGAAGAAGAAGAAATACAAGGATTACAATTCTGATGATGCCAAGAAGAAGAAGAAATCTTCAAAGTCTTCATCATCAAAATCCTCGAAGTCTTCATCTCACAAGAAGAGCAGCTCCAAGAAGGCTCGGGCATTCATTGGCAAGGAAATGGACTCTGAGGCTGAATCTGAGGAACATGAGGACGAGGAGGCATCTGAGGAGTCCGAGTCTGGTGTGGCGAGCCTAGCTCTCGCTACTGCATTCGTCAGCAAGTCTATCATCAACTCTGAAGAAAATGGTTCACCAACAAGACTGGTGAAGGCAATAATGACTGCGCTCCCTCCTATTGCTTCATGGCAAAGGGTGCCAAGGTAACTAAATATGCCTCCTCTGAATCTAGTGAGGATGAATCTGATGAAAATCTCAAGCCCAGCTACTCTAAACTTGCTAAGATTGCTGTGAAACAACAAAAGGCTTTTGAAAAGGTTCAGAACATGCTAGATAAAAGTGATGATATGTGGTGAAGAAATGGACCGCACTAAAACCTTGACTGATAATCTTCAGAGATTTCAGTCCAAGTTTGACAACCTTCAAGGTCATCATAACACTCTCTTATCTGATCACGAGAAGCTTTCTTATGAATTTCTTCAAAGAAAGCAAGATCTTGAGAAGCTAAGAGTGAGTTATGAAGATCTTTAGAAGGAGCGTGATTCATTATTTGCTCAACAAATCAGCGCTACTCAAGAAGAATTTGTTCCCCCATGTCTAAAGTGCATTGAACGTGAATCTGCTAATTCTTCACCTGAATGTTCAAATGCTTCCGATGCTAAAAATTCTTCACCTGTCTCTGCTATCACTAATTCCTCATCTGAGGATGTTGCTAGTATCACTAATGATGCAGGGCTGAAGGAATTGTACATGACAGGCATGTACAAAATCCTCAAAGGGCATCAGACTCTTTGTGATGTGCTTAAAAAGCAGATCCTTAACAGGAACCCTAGGAAAGAGGGTATTGCCTTTGAGAGGAAACTCAATGTTGATGGAACATATTGGAAGCCTGAGCAGTACCCCAAAACCTCATGGGTTGCTGCAAAGGGACCTCTAGTTGATCCATCCAATTTATCTGGCTTTACATGTGAATCTCCTCATTCTTTTGATGAGTCATTTGACTCCAACTATAAACTGTTCAAAAATCAGAATGGTGAAGTATTTGCTAGATATGTTGGCACTAACTGCAGGAACGGTTCCCCTATGAAGAAAATCCGGGTTCCCAAAAGTTGCCTTGAAAGTCTTCAGGTGAATGTCCTCATGACACCACCTGTGAAGAATAGGAACTCCAGATCAAATTCTTCATATGGACCAAATTCTTCATATGGATCAAATTCCTCAACTGGATCAAAATCCTCACATGATCATCATCGTGCTAACCCCTCTGTTTCGCAGGGTAGAGCTAAGGGCTATGAATATGAGCATTATTCTTCAAATCATTATGTTCATAAGTCCTTGAAGAATTTCTCTGCTTATTCATATGCTTACCCTAACCCCTCTCATGTGAAACAAAGCGGACTGGCTTCTATGCCACCTTCCTCATATGGTGCTCGCAGAATGATGAATTCTTTGCCACCCCTTCAGATGTGGGTGGTGAAGAAAAAGAACTAATATCTTATGCAGGGTCAGGTCTCCAGACGTGCTCAAAATGTCTGAAGAATTTGCTGGAGACATGAACAGTGCCTGAAAGGACGCATGCTAATCATGAAGAAATGAACTTTCATTTCTCACGTCCTCAATACTGATTTATCTGTGCTATTGCTTGATGAAATTGATCTGATGATATTGATGTCATATTCTTCACTGATGAAGTATATGAGTTTGTAAGTTGCACTAATTCATCTGCAGGATGATCAACCCAAAACCAACGAGTGGGTCCTCGATAGTAGATGTACGAATCACTGACAAGAATCTATTGATGGATGCTCCCTTATCACTGTCACATTTGAAGCATATCATCTTCGGTGACAAAAGCAGAAGTCAGGTATTGGGTCTAGGTAAGGTTGCGATCTCAAAGGATAGACACATGGACAAAGTCATGCTTGTCAAATCCTTAGGATACAACCTCATGTCTATCTTAATGCTTTGTGATCTCGATATGGTTGTTGTCTTTGGAAAATATCATTGTGTTGTGATCATGGAATCTGACCATTCCAAAGTCTTCAAAGGCTTTAGGAGAGGAGACTTGTATATTGTTGATTTCTCTACAGGACCACAACCAGCCGTATGCTTACTTGCAAAAGCCTCAGAAGGCTGGCTGTGGCATCGACGACTTGGTCATGCTGGCATGAGGAATTTGCACACACTTGCGAAGAAAAGCATGTCATTGGCATTGAGAATGTCAAATTCCTCAAGGATCACTTATGTGGAGCCTGTGAAGCAGGAAAGATGACCAAGGCCAAGCATCCAACGAAGACTATCATGACTACCACTCGACCATTTAAATTGCTTCACATGGATCTTTTTGGTCCCAATCATTATTCTGTAATTCTAAATGATGCATCTCAATATGGTTTTGTTATTGTTGATGATTATTCTCGTTACACATGGGTGCACACTGTCACTTACAAACATGAGGTGTAGGAAGTCTTCAAACGATTTTCCTCGAGGGCTTTAACCAACTTTGGTGTGAAGATCAAGCACATCAGAAGTGACAATGGGACTGAGTTCAAGAATTCCGGTCTTGATGGCTATCTTGATGAACTTGGTATTACTCATGAGTTATCTGCTCCTTATACTCCTCAGCAGAATGGCGTCGTGGAGCGCAAACACATGACCCTTGTTGAAATGGCTCGCACCATGCTTGATGAGTACAAGACACCTCGTCGCTTCTTGATTGAGGCCATTGATAATGCGTGCCACATCATCAACAGGGTATATCTTCACAAATTCTTCAAGAAGACTGCCTATGAACTCCTCACTGACAAGAAACCCAATGTGAGTTATTTCAAAGTCTTCGGTGCTAAATGTTGGATTAGATATCCTCATCACAATTCTAAATTTGCACCAAAAGCACATGAGGGTTTTATGCTTGGTTATGGAAAGGACTCGCACACCTACAGAGTCTTCAACAACGTTCTTCACAAAGTTGTTGAAACTATAGATGTGCGGTTCAATGAGACTAATGGCTCGCAAAGAGAGCACCTACCTTCTGTGTTAGATGAACCAGCACCTGAGGAATCCATCAAGTTCAAGGCTACTGAGGATGTCATTCCCACCGAAGAATCTGCTGAAGAATTGATTCCAGAACGTGATGAACGTCGAGCTGGCGCACCTGAAGAAAATGGTGCTGAGGAAAATGCTCCTGAAGAAAATGCGGATCAAATTCCTCGAAGACAACCCGCTCATCCTCGCATTGCAAACGAAGTGCAAATCGAGAAGATCATCAATGACATTGAAGCACCAGGTCCTCTCACACGCTCAAAATCTTCACATTTATCTAACTTTTGTGGGCACTTTGCTTTTATCTCTATCACAGAGACCACTAAGGTAGATGAAGCATTTCTGGAGCCTGAGTGGATTCAAGCTATGCAAGAAGAATTACATCAGTTTGAGCTCAACAACATCTGGGAACTGGTCAAATGTCCAGATCCTCGCAAGCACAACATTATTGGCACAAAGTGGATCTACGCAACAAGCAAGATGAAAATGGCCTTGTGGTGAGGAATAAGGCACGACTTGTAGCTCAAGGCTACACACAGGTTGAAGGAATTGATTTCGATGAAACTTTTGCACCTGTTGCTAGACTTGAGGCTATTCGCATATTACTTGCTTATGCTAATCATCATAATATCACCTTATATCAAATGGATGTGAAAAGTGCATTCCTTAATGGTAAGATTGAGGAAGAAGTATATGTTGCTCAACCCCCAGGTTTTGAAGATCCAAAGAATCCTGACAAAGTCTTCAGACTCAACAAGGCCCTGTATGGCCTCAAGCAAGCCCCTCGGGCATGGTATGATACTTTGAAGGAATTCCTCATGAAGAAAGGCTTCAAACCCGGTTCACTCGACCCAACTCTTTTCACTAAGTTCTATGATGATGAATTGTTTGTGTGCCAAATATATGTTGATGATATTATCTTTGGCTGTATTGATCAACATTATAGTGATGAATTTGCCTATATGATGAGTGAAGAATATCAAATGTCTATGATGGGAGAGTTGAAATTCTTTTTAGGTCTTCAAATTCATCAATAGCGCAATGGGATATTCATATCTCAGGAGAAATACCTCAAGGATGTATTGAAGAAATTCGGCATGCAAGATTGCAAAGGGGTCAAAATTCCAATGCCCACAAATGGCCATCTATGCACTGATGAAAATGGTAAAGACTTCGATCAAAAGATATACCGTTCCATGATTGGCTCTTTATTGTACCTATGTGCATCTAGGCCAGATATTATGCTTAGTGTTTGCATGTGTGCCCGATTTCAAGCTACACCGAAGGAATCACACCATAAGGCTGTGAAGCAAATTCTTCGATATCTAGCTCACACACCAACACTTGGATTATGGTATCCCAAGGGCTCTTCATTTTATCTCATTGGATATTCAGGCTCTGACTATGTTGGCGATCGCGTGGACCGCAAGTCAACGTCAGGCACATGCCATTTCCTCGGACGATCTTTGGTCTGTTGGTCCTTGAAGTAACAGAACTGTGTATCACTCTCCACTTCAGATACATTGCTGCTGGATCATGCTGTGCTCAATTACTATGGATGAAGCAAACACTCAAGGAGTATGGCATCAACGTGAAGAATGTGCCTCTCTACCGCTACAATGAGAGCGCTATCAAGATTGCTCATAACCCAGTTCAGCACTGGAAGACCAAGCACATCCAGATTCATTATCATTTTCTTCGAGATCATGTGTTGAAGGGCGATATCTCCATCGACCATGCAAGCACTGAAGATCAGCTGGCCGATATCTTCACTAAGCCCTTGGATGAGAAGAGATTTAGCAAGTTGCGGTGTGAGCTAAATATACTAGAATCTTCGAATGTTCTCTGAAATGGACACACATCCTAACACTTATGCTGACTTGATGACTTAGATGTGCAACACACGAAGTAACGTTTTTCTTCAATCAATGAAGACTAACCCTCTAAGTGTGAAGAAATTTATTCTCAGAGCCCTACGACAATTGTACGCGGTGCCTGAAATCAGCTTTCTTATACGGTGGGTTATGGCACCACCCAAAGTTGGAAATCTTCAATTTGAGTTTTTCTTCGTTTTTGAAATTCCTCAGTTTTTCATATTCTTCAACTTTGCATTGTCTTTACTCTTTCCGGTGTTGTTCTTCATTTGAATATATATATAGGACAAATGTTTCCTACAAGCAGTGGTAGATACCACCACTTGCGTTTTGTATGTTGTATGTAGTATCTGTTGAAACCGAGAGTATGTACGTGTAGTATGTAGTATATAACAACGATTAGATAGTATATATACAAATTTTTAGGTAGTATGTACCATTTTTTGAGTATGCTCTTTTTTACGTACAAGTATGTACGTATTTCACAAATATAACAAAAAGTATGTGCTTATATGCAATTTTTTTCATGTAAGTTGTTTTGAAATATCTTAGATATAGTATACGAACATATTTAAAATAATAAAATAGTATATATAGTACCACATGCTAGTATATGAGATATTTGGGGTAACTACCATCGGGTGGTAGGATGGATTTTCCCTATATATATATATATAAGTTTTATGTCCTCTACAACATTCACTTATTGCTAATTCTTCAAGTTGATTTCTTCTACTAAGTGAATGTGATCGGACCCTTCCCCCTCTATGCTAAACTCAACCTAGTCTTTTCACAAATTCTTCATGTGCATTCTATTTGAAACTCGTTCAAAATCTTCACTGTGTCCTTGACAGCTGAAGAAATTGCGAACGGAAACTTTAAATATATCTGATCTGAATTTTCGGCTTTGCCGCTCAAACCGTTCCGCATCCCACGACAATACTTATCTAATCAACCATGATCCTACACGATCACCACCTCTCAGTGTGTGGGTGACACATGTCAAGTGAATGAGGAGGGCCAGGGGCACGTTCGTCCAAAATCCTCGGACATACAGTTTTTTCACTACCACTATAAATACCCCTGCCTCTTCCTCACTTCACTTTTACTCCGCTCGCTCTCACTCCCACTTGAGCTTCCCAAACCCTAGCGCCGCTGCTACTTCATCATCGCCAGTGATGAAGAGCTTCACTGCCTTGACCTCGTCGCCGTCGTACTCGCACCGGTTGCGGATTTCTTCACTCCGCAGCCGCTGTAGTTGTCTTCCTCTGTCGAGTTAGGGCGTGGAAGATCTGAGCTGACGAACTTCACATCTACACTTCTCAGTTCGTCGTGTTCTTCATCTCGGGTAAATTAAAAGCTACTTTTACTACCCTCTTTGATTCATATGTTTTCTTGAAAATCCACAAAGGTGTTTGTTCTTCAACTCTTCACACACATGAACACCTCACATGTCATCTGTTCTTGATCCGATTCCCTAAGCGATGATTTTCTTCAAGATTCCTCAATTGTGTGGATTTTCAATTTGTACAACTCTGGAACCTAAGATTAAGAACACTTAGTGAAATTCTTCAAGACTCATCTGGTCAAATTCCTCAAACATTTTCTTTTTAAAAATCTTCTGAGAACGCATATGACCTCTCCAAATTCCTCGCAACTATACTCTATTCACAGGTACTCATGTCCGCTGCTGAATAACTAGATTCTCATCAACTTAACTCATTTGCAGCGTTCCTCGAAGAAAAGTTGCACACCTCTTCAGAAACTTTAGTTGTTCATATTCCTCAGCTGAAGAAAATGGCTGACAAGAAGCCATAGAAGGGAGGGAAGAGGCGAGAGGTCAATACTGCTTTTGAAATCCCTGAGGACATTTATGCTGGATACTGCACACCCCCTGAGGAGGATAGAAATCAGCGCAAGGTGCACATTCAAAAGATTGAGAGGATATGGGCATGGGAATGGAGGGAGTACATGTATGTTACTCCTAAGTACATGAAGAAATTCGCACTCAACCCTCCATGCCCAAGACCTCCATTGTCACCAGGCCAATTGGCAGATCCCACTAGCCTCAAGCACGGTGAGGACTATGCTAATGAATGGGCAAAGTGCCAGGCCAAACTGGCCAAGCAAGCAAAGGAAGCAGTGAGGAAATTCAATGCAGACTCTGCTGCTGCTGCTACCACTGCTGAGGCCTCTGCTAGTAAGCCGAAGAAGGCAATGCCTAAGAAGCCTGCACATAAGTCAAGTGCTTCTCCTTCAATGCCCTCACGGCCAAGCTCCTCAGAAATTCCCTCAAGGCCAGATACTTCAAAGCCCTCACGACAAATTTCTCAGTCTGCTCCTCCTCCAAAGTCCTGAGCTCCTCCGACAAAATCTTCAACTACTCCTACAAAATCCTATGCACCTGTGCATCTCGCTATGTGTCAAAGGACAACTGGCATCTCTATTGCCTCAGGAGCATCTGCAAGCTCCACTACTACACCAAATTCCTCAGCCGGCCCCTCTCTGCTGAAGAAAAAGGCCACTGCTGGACGAGGCCTTCGACCAAGTCCTCACAAGAAGTAGGTCGCCTTCCAAGTGCCCTCTGATGACGATGAGGCTGATGATGAAGAACTTGCCGAAATCATCAGAGACAGGCAAGCCAGGGCCGCTAGAGCCAAAGGCAGCAATGTGCCACTGCTATTGGATCCAAAGTTGATCCTCAAATTCATTGACCTATGGCATAAGGACACTAACACGCCATTGCCGGAGATTAACCTCACTCCTGGTCAAAGTCATGTTCTGACTGCCTTCATTGAGGAAGAAAAGTGGAAATTTGAACAAGGCAGAAGACTGAAGAAATCACAGTACAAGAAGCAGCGCTATCTCAAGGACAATGTCCTTACTCTCACTCCTGACCAACTCATTGCGTTGCAAGCTGAAATCAAGCAACCGAGTGATGAATTCAATCGGTACTATGCTGATTGGAAGGGCGCCAAGGTTTGAATCGTCAATTTGGCGAAGAAATTCACTTCAAGTGCTGCTGCTCATGTGCACGTTGAAGTTCCTCAGGCTGAAGCATCGGCTCAGCCTACTGAAGAACATGCCAGCACCGCTGATGAAAATCAGGCTGCTGAAGAAAATGAGAGTACCAGGGGTGATGACTGCATTCCAGCCGCTGAAGTAATTGCCAGGGCATCCACTAGCGGTGCGCCTGAAGAAACTGAAGATGTCAGGGCAACTGCATCAGTTGTGCCTGAAGAAACTGAACCAAAGTCCTCTGCACCTCCTGCACCTACTCCCACTCCGATCCTTCCATCTGCATCAGATGTGAAGAAGACCAAGGCTGCAGAGCGTGCAACTATGAAAAAGAGGAAGGCATCAGCTTCATCAGACTCTTCAGCTCCGAAGAAAATGAAGCCTCTGACTAGCTCAACGGAAAATCCAATTGATGTCGTTCCTGTCTCTTATATGCTATCAAAGGACCTTGTTCCGTTTGCTGAAGATTATGTGATTCCCAATGACTCCGATGAAGAAACTCCTTCTGCTGCTTCGACAGAGCAGTTGGATGAAGAAATTGAAGTGGACAAGATCCCTTCAACCCCAGTTGTTTCCTCACCTATGCCTCAATTCACTACTGAAGAGGTAGGTGTTGAAGAAATGGAAGATGGGGATGTGAACATTGGCTGTACCACACGTGTGCTGAATGATGACTTTTTGGAAAGTCAGCACCCCAACTCTCCGATATTCACTCCACTTCAAGCAATTCCTCAGTCCCCTGCTGCTACTGAAGTGCAAATGGGATCTGAAGAACCTCATGCAACCCCGTCTGTCCATGAAGACATTCCAGCCACTAGTGCTGATGAAATTGTAAATGAAGAATTGATGACCCAGGCTGCAACTGAAGAAGAGCCTGAAATTCCTCAGCGTGAGGAACCTGAGATTGCGATTCCTGAGGTAGTGATGCAATTGACTGATACTCCTCAGCCCAAGCCAAAGGATCCCTTCTCAAAGAAGCAAAAATTCAAGGCTGATGATTTCTTCGGCGGGCATGTATTCTTCACTGAATTCAACCCATATGACAATGCTCGTCTTAGAAGGAAGTGTTTCTGGAGTGCCAGCCAGGCCAACTTCTATTCCTCACTGCTTTACAACAAGGACAAAGTCTTCGACCACGAGCATATTCCTTACGTGGACATGGAACCAATGCCTTGGTTCTCTCAAGTCCTCAGTATGCTTCATGATGCAGGCTTGCTCAACTTTTGCTCAGACATAGTTGATTGGAATGAAGAGCTCATTCTTCAGTTCTACGTAAGGCTGCATATCACAGGTGATGCTAATGACATCAACTCTTGGGTGTTGGACTGGATGGCCGAAAACACTCACTACAAGGCACCAGCCTCTGAATTGCTTCGTGCCCTGCCAATCAGTCCTCCACCAGAAGGTGCTCGTTGTCTATATCATGAGCCTGAACTCACTGCTCACTATATGCAAGTGCTCATGAAGCCTCTGAAGCCTGGTCAAGCTCCTAGGACCAAATTCCTCTTGAAGGAATTGCTCTACGTGCCAAGAACCATCTATCGCATTCTAACGAAGACCATGAGTCCTATCAAAGGCCATGACTCATCCGATGAAGAAATTGTTGGGATGATGAAGAATATGCTATTCAACATCATGCATGGCATCCCCATCAATTATCATGATTTCTTCATGAGGACTCTGGTGAATGTCGCACTTTCACCACTTGAGCTGAAGCCTTACGCGCCATGGATCATGAGATTCATCAGAACAAGGTCCTCACTCAATTACAAGGTTGACTTTCATAATCACCTCAGCTACTTGCCCCCGATTGAAGTCCTCAAGTAGACATATTCCTCAGCTGATGAGAAGGGCAAGTCACCAGCCGTTATCGATGAAGGCATTCGTCCATTGGATGGTCAGTTCCGTAAAACTCCATCTTATTCCACCAATGATGACTCTGCCACTCACGATTCTGCTGCCAATGCTCCCAAGTCAAGTCCCCAAGCTACTGCTCCTCATGTGATGACCGACCGTGAGCTGCTTCTAAGTCTTCACCAGAAGGTGGATCAAAACCACAAATGGGTTAAGCGTCAGTTTGGCTCTATTCTTCACAACATGATCTCTACACATAATGCAGTGAAGAAAAACCATTACTGCCTCCATGAAGTCTTCGATCGCACTTGGGCTATTTTGCATCATCTCTATGGTGAAGAAGATTTGAAGAACATGGGCTTCAAAGAAGATTTTGACTGGTCTGCTCCACCACCGAAGAAACTCAAGAAGGTCAAGGTTCCTCCCTTGGTCGCCAGTTCATATTCTTCATCGCGCGACACGGACGAGTATGAAGACTTCGATGACACCGCATCAGGCCCTACATCGACTCAAGACCTTGACAACGATGGCGCTCCTCCATCATCATGATATTCTTCAGGGGCGTTAGTCCTCATTTTCAACCCTTTTGGTCATTCGATGACAAAGGGGGAGAAATTTGAGTTACTCTTCAAGCGGGTCTATTATATATGGGCGTTTTTTTGCTAAGTTACAACTCTCGTTCTTCTGATGACTTTGCTGGATCGAGTTGTAATCTTAAACTCTATGGTGGCCTGATACTTTTGCTGTGTTCTTCTACATGCTTATTCCTCATTTATGTCAATGCATGCATGCTGAATTACATCAGTCACCATATTTCATCATGCATTTCAAATTCTTCATATTATATGTCAAATGCGTGTATGAATTACAAGATATAGGGGGAGATCTCCATGATTATATTTGTCAAATGTGCAAATGCTTCAAAAGCAAATTCCTCACTATGCACATCTTCAGGGGGAGTTCTTCTATATCTTGCAATCAAATTCCTCAACATCAATACTTACACTTCATATATTTATCCCCGTTGAGAACTTAACCTATATTGTCATCAATCACCAAAAAGGGGGAGATTGTAAGTGCATCTAGTGCCCCTTAGTGATTTTGGTGTATTGAAGACTTATAGGTTAAGGGACTGATGTGTTTGTGAGTGTACACATGTCTATAAGTCTATGAGGAGTTTGATATTTACAGAGAAAGTCGACCCCTAAAAATGAAGTTCTTCGACTGAAGACTTTCTGAAGACTTTGAAAGTGAAGAAATCGGTGTGACCTTGAAGACTTGGTATCATTCGAGGAACATGAAGAGTGAAGACCCTTGTTTTTATAGTTTCATTTTCTCTTTCTTGAGTCATAGGAAACACCATACTGTTAAAGGGGGTCGAGGAAATACTAAGGAAAAATTCCCAAGTGATGCTCAACTCAAAATCCTACACCTACCAATCCCTTTGAGTGAAGCCATTGGAAATCTCATACAGCTCAGTCATATTCTTCAGTGACAGAGACAAAGTTCTTCTGGTCTCTGAGGAATTTGTTCTGACTGAGGAGTTAGGAATTCGCCAGTGCGGATTGCCTACACAGTGAGGAACATGATAGCCCTGAGGAATTTGAGACTCAAAATTCCGACCGTTGTTGTGCTATGCGCCAGCTGTCCCAAAATATCTTCCCACCTAACGGTCATATCAGACAAGGGCATTTATGTCTTATCATTTCGGGCTGCTCCCTAGGCTATAAATAGCCGCCCCCTACAACCACTAGCTGGTTGGCTGCTCCGAGAGAAACTGACACTTGTCATTTGAGAGCATCCCATCCTCCGAGGACTTTGAGCGAAAATCCTCAAGTGAGAAAAACCCAAAACCCAAACCTTCAAAACCCCAAAGTGATTGAGCATCACTGAAGAGATTGATCCTGCGTGGATCCGACGCTTGTTACCTTTGAAGACTGTGCTTCTTCCAGACGGTTAGGCGTCAAGGTCTAGAGCATCCAAGAGGAATTGTGGATCACCGAGTGACCAAGTTTGTGAAGGTCCGGAAGTCACCTGAAGACTTACCACGAGTGATTGGGCGAGGTCTGTGTGACTTTAGCTCAAGGAGAATACGGTGAGGACTGTGTGTCCGGGACTGTGTGTCCTCGAGTTTAAATACTCAGCCGCTCCAACCAGATATACAACTAAGACAGCAGTTGGAACTGGTCTACGAAATCATTGTCTTCACCGAGCTTACTAGTTCTATTTCCTCAACTCTTCCATTTCCTCATTTGTGTTGTTGTGTGCTTGTTCATATCTGTTTGAAGACTTTGCTGAAGACTTTCTCAATTCCCTCAGTTCAATTTCTTCAGTCTGTCCGTCTTCATCTTGTGTTATCCTGTGCTTACGCTTTCTGTACTCTGTGCTTGTCTTCATTTCATCATGATGACTATGCGTGTGTTCTGCTATGTTTACTTTTGAGTACTTATTCCGCTGCAAGTAGTTCTTCATTTAGGAATTTCCTCACTAGCAAATTCCTCAATGAAGAATTCATAAAAATTGCCTATTCACCCCCCCTCTAGTCGATATAACGCACTTTTAGTTTCCTCCCGCTCCCCCCTCAGCTTCCCTCTCTTCTCCATTCCTCCCGCCAAACTCCGCCTCCCTGCCCTACCGCCTGCCATGCCACCGAAGAAGTACGTGATGCCTCGCGCCGCAGCGGATCCCACAGCCGCCGCTGTCGCCCAGCCAAAGCAAAGGAAGCCGAGGGCGCCATCGTCCAAGCTCCCGGGTATGACCAACGCCGACTGGAAGGCGGATGTGCAGCGCCAGGGGGCCTTCACCGCTGATAGGCGTAACAGGGCCAATAAGGCCAGGGAGAGAGCAGCACAAGCAGCGGCCGCGGTCGCGGCGGAGCAGGTGGAGCATGTGGCGGCCGAACAAGCTGAGGCGGCGCGCGCGGCGATGATGAATCCACCCAGTGGGCACGGCCCGCACGCGGCCTGGAGCCACCAAAGTGTCGGCTCTCCGGCCGGGTTCTCGTCGTCACCCCACCCATGGAGCACGTCGTCGCCGGGCTATGCCGATGGCGAAGCCCACAGTGGTTTCAACCCCAACATCACCTTCCCCCATGGGCGCCCGGTCCAGCGTACGCCCTCGCCTGCGTTCGCCGGCGTGCAGTACCCCCCGTACACATAGTCGCCACCGGGCTACGCAGCCTCACCGACGCCACCTCTCCGCCACGGCCTCTACTCGGAAGCCTCCTCTCGTCGCATCTTGGCGACACCGACGCGACGGAGGCCGACACGAAAGACATCATCACAGCCGGCTCGGCTGCCGGCGCCACTTCCCCCGGGTTCACTACCCAAGACGGCTCGATTGATCTCGGCGACATGGACGACGAGCTCGACTACGGCGAAGAAGAGCCGGAGGAGGAGGAAGAAGAGGAGGAGGAGCCGGCGCCAACGAGAAAAGGCAAGAATAAGAAGAGGGCGGCCAAGACTGGCGAGCCGCGCATCAAGTGGGTGTCCAAGGAAGAGGAGTGCCTCGCCGAAGCGTGGAAGGTCGTCTGCCTCGACCCGGTCACCGGCATGAACCAAAACATCGAGACGTATTGGGCCCGCATCAAGGCTGAGTTCGACGAGTGCAAGCTCGTCGACCCCTACTTCAAAGGCGTCCACACGAAGCGTGGGTCAAAGGCGATGGCGAACCATTGGGGGCTCATCCAAACGTCGTGCAACAAATGCATGGGATAGTCGAGGAGGTCGCGGCTCGCGTGGAGAGCGGCACCAACGTCGAGGATCAGGTATAGCATGCCGTCCTCACCCCTATTGCTTTTGCCGTGTGCGTGCCCATGCGCGCGCTAGCACTGACTGATGTTCTTTCCTCGGCGCAGCTGCTACGCATGTTCACCATGTTCCGCGATCACAAAAGCGACCTAGAGTTCAAGTACCTCCACGTCTTCAACGGATCGACAAGTGCGAGAAGTGAGTGGCTGTCCGGCGCACCCTCGCCAAGGCCAAGGAGACGTACAAGCCGGATGATACGTCTCCAACGTATCTACTTTTCCAAACACTTTTGCCCTTGTTTTGCACTCTAATTTGCATGATTTCAATGAAACTAACCCGGACTGACGCTGTTTTCAGCAGAATTGTCATGATGTTGTTTATTGTGCAGAAAACAAAAGTTCTCAGAGTGACTTGAAAATCCACGGAGATAACTTTTGGAAAATATAAAAAATACTGGCAAAAGATCAAGGCCAGGGGCCCCACACCCTGTCCACGAGGGTGGGGGGCGCGCCCCCTCCCCTTGGGTGCGCCCCCCTGTCTCATGGGCTCCCTGATGCTCCACCGACCTCAACTCCAACTCCATATATTCCGTTTCATGAAGATAAAAATCAGAGAGGAAGTTTCATCGTGTTTTACGACACAGAGCCGTTGCCAAGCCCTAATATCTCTTGGGAGGGCTGATCTGGAGTTCATCTGGGGCTCCGGAGAGGGGGATTCATCGCCGTCGTCATCATCAACCATCCTCCATCACCAATTTCATGATGCTCCCCGCCATGCGTGAGTAATTCCATCGCAGGCTTGCTGGACGGTGATGGGTTGGATGAGATTTACCATGTAATCGAGTTAGTTTTGTTAGGGTTTGATCCCTAGTATCCACTATGTTCTGAGATTGATGTTGCTATGACTTTGCTATGCTTAATGCTTGTCACTAGGGCCCGAGTGCCATGATTTCAGATTTGAACCTATTATGTTTTCATGAATATATGTGAGTTCTTGATCCTATCTTGCAAGTCTATAGTCACCTATTATGTGTTATGATCCGACAACCCCGAACTGACAATAATCGGGATACTTCTCGGTGATGACCGTAGTTTGAGGAGTTCATGTATTCACTGTGTGTTAATGCTTTGGTCCGGTACTCTATCTAAAGGAGGCCTTAATATCCCTTGGTTTCCACTAGGACCCCGCTGCCACGGGAGGGTAGGACAAAAGATGTCATGCAAGTTCTTTTCCATAAGCACGTATGACTATATTCGGAATACATGCCTACATTACATTGATGAACTAGAGCTAGTTCTGTGTCACCCTATGTTATAACTATTACATGAGGAATCACATCCGACATAATTATCCATCACTGATCCAATGCCTACGAGCTTTTCACATATTGTGCTTCGCTTATTTACTTTTCCGTTGCTACTGTTACAATCACTACAATACTGCTATCTTTACCTTTGCCACTGTTACCATTTCTATCATATTACTTTGCTACTAAATACTTTGCTGCAGATACTAAGTTATCCAGGTGTGATTGAATTTACAACTCAACTGCCAATACTTGAGAATATTCTTTGGCTCCCCTTGTGTCGAATCAATAAATTTGGGTTGAATACTCTACTCTCGAAAGCTGTTGCGATCCCCTATACTTGTGGGTTATCAAGACTAATTTCTGGCGCCGTTGCTGGGGAGCATAGATCTATTCTTTGAGTCACTTGGGATTTATATCTGCTGATCACTATGAAGAACTTGAAAGACGCAAGAACTAAGATTTTTCCCTCAACTACGAGGGGAGGTAAGGAACTGCCATCTAGCTCTGCACTAGATTCTCCTTCTGTTCTGAGTAAGCTTGCGACACCTAAACCTGCTACTGCTATGAATTCTGATATGTCGCATGTTATTGATGATGCCACTTCTGCTATGCGTGATACTTATGATGTCTATGCTTCATACTACTGTTGTTGATCTTGAACCTGCTGTTGATCTTGATAACCCACAATCAAAGAATCAACGTTATGATAAAAGAGATTTTGTTGCTAGGAAGCATGGTAGAGAAAGAGAACCATGGGTTTAGAAACCCATGCCTTTTCCTCCTAAACCATCCAAGAGAAAGGATGATGAGGATTTTGAGCGCTTTGCTGAAATGATTAGACCTATCTTCTTACGTATGCGCTTAACTAATATGCTTAAAGTAAATCCTTATGCTAAATATATGAAGGATATCATTGCAAATAAAAGAAAGATACCGGAAGCTGAAATTTCCACCATGCTTGCTAATTATACTTTTAAAGGTGGAATACCAAAGAAACTTGGAGATCCAGGGGTACCAACTATACCATGCTCCATTAAAAGAAATTAGATTAAAACTGCTTTATGTGATCTTGGAGCCGGTGTTAGTGTTATGCCTCTTTCTTTATATCGTAGACTTGAATTGAATAAGTTGACACCTACTGAAATATCTTTGCAAATGGCTAATAAATCAACTGCTATACCTGTCGGTATTTGTGAGGATGTGCCTGTTGTAGTTGCAAATGTCACTATCTTAACGGACTTTGTTATTCTTGATATTCCCGAGGATGATAGTATGTCGATTATCCTTGGTAGACCCTTTCTGAATACTGCAGGGGCTGTTATTGATTGCAACAAAGGCAATGTCACTTTTCATGTTAATGGTAATGAGCATACGATACACTTTCCGAGGAAACAACCTCAAGTTCATAGCATCAATTCTATTGAAAAAATTCCAACTATCATTATTGGAGGTTTTGAATTTCCTCTTCCTACTGTCAAGAAAAAATATATGATATTCTTATTGTTGGGGATGTTCATATCCCCGTTGAGGTAACCTAGTGTTATTCAAAATTTCTCTAGTTTCATGTTATTCAGAATGAGTTTGTTAACAAGACTTGATCAACCTTGTTAGTGGATTCCTTTTGATGATCATGAGATGGATGAAATTAGAAGGCACAACCTTCTGTACCCTCTTTTTACTTTCTGTTATTTAGAATAAATAAAGCAAAAATAGTATCATCTGCCTGTTCTCTGAATTATCCATGCAATAAAAATATATCCCGAAAATAAAAGTGCTCCAAATGCCCTGCAAATTTAGTATTATTTTTATTGGATATTTGAGGATTTTAGGCCTAAGGACACAGCAGAGGAGGCAAGCACTTGGCCACGAGGGTCCAGGGCACGCCCCCCTGTCTCGTGGGCCCATGGTGGCCCTCCACTTATTCCTGCACCCACACACTCCGTCTTCATCTCAAAAATATCCCCATCCAGCTCAAGCATGAGTTCTATCTCATTTTGCTGCGATTTTCGATCTCCTTGCCTAAAGCTCCATTCACAAAACTACTTTGGGAGATTGTTGCTTGGTATGTGACTCCTCCAATGGTCCAATTAGTTTTTGTTCTAGTGCTTTATTCATTGCAAATTTTTGCTGCATAGGTGACCCTGTTCTTGAGCTTGCATGTCAAATTTATGAGGTCCCAAGTAATTCTAATGCATGATACAGGCTCTAGGCACTTACGGGAGTAGTTGCTATCAATCTTGTATAGTTTGATTCACTTTTATTTTGAAGTTACTAAAAATTTCAGAAATTTTCAAAAAATGATTAAGAGATTATTGAGGGGCTCTTCTAGTCAAAGCTCCAAGGATAAACAAGCTAAGGAGAAATAAAAGGCCAAGTATAACGTTCCTCGCGTAGCGGAACTATGATCGTGTGAGTGGCCTTGTGATAATTTCTTGAGAGCAGCCGGGATTTATGAAGACTTCTATTCTTTGGCTGAAAATGCGGGCCTCACCGACTTCCTCCACAACTGGATCGAACAGTATCTCTTACTTACCAATACGTTCATGCAAAACTTTTACTATTATCCTAAGAATTCACCTCCTTCAGTTTCTTTTCATTTATATGATGAGGCTAAGGAAATGTCATTACGTAATTTTTGCTTGGTTTGTAGAATACCCTTTGAGGGCAGCTTAGATGAACCACATCGTAAAGATGTGGATGGTTTTATTGATACTATTACCATAGGGGAACCGAGGAAGGGTTCCGATGCGAGGATCACTAGCATACATTTTACTGTTTTACGCTACTTTGCCATATTTGCTAGTTGATGCTTAATTGGTCGTGTAAATAGTGGAAACCTCAGTGTTCCTGATATTATTATTCTTGTCCATGCCTTATTAAGTGATAACACTTTTAGTATGGGTGCCGTTATTGCTAAACGGTTAAGCTTAAACCATACAAAGGGCCCCATCTTTGGAGGTATCTATGCTGCACGCCTGGCTAAACATTTTGAGATATCTATTAGGCATGATGAGAAAGAGGAGACATTGTTGCCTCTTACCTTTTTAGATTACAGGAGCATGGTAGCGCATGAGTTTATTGATGACAATGATGATAAGATGCTTCTGTATAACCTGAGATTTAATAAGAAACACAATGAGATTATTACCCTGCCTGCGCGTTCTTTGTTTGATTTAACTGCAGGTTAGTACCTCGTCTTGCCGAATGATGTGTACGCGCATCGAGGCCAAACATCAGCTCCAGAGCCTGAGCCAGAACCACCACTGGACCCTTATCGTCCATCCTACTATCAGTGGGATCCGGAGGAGATCGTCAGCCAGTGGTAGTACGATGACACTCCTCAGTACACCGGGGAGAGTAGCCGCGATCCTTGGGCATAGACCAACTTAGTCCAAAAGCCTAATCTTGGGGGAGTACATATTTCTCACCGACTTTACATTCTTGTTCACATACTATTCTAGTTGTCGGTGCTCATACTCTTTCATTGTATTATCCATGCTAGTTTAATTTATTTTTCTAGCTTTCTTCTTGTGTGTTTGATGAACCTTAAGAAAAACAAAAAAAATTAGTTAGTTTAATTTCCATGCTTGTAGTAGTCATCAAAATGAAAACCCAAAAAGATTTATCATTCTTCTTTTGCTTGTTGGGAGCTTTCCTGTGTAAATAGTTTTATTTCTTTTTTTTCCTTTGGGGATTGAGAGGAGAAGACCTTAATGAAAATGCTTAGTGGCTCTCATATGCATGATTGTTGATTTAACTTAGAGCCCATATTACTTTGTCTTCTCCCTTGAATGGAATGCTTGCAGATTCCAGCTTAGTCCAATGCACGTGCACTATTATTATACACACCGTTCGGCCGTGTAAGTGAAAGACAATAATGACGATATATGATGGACTGATTGAGATGAGAAAAGCTGGTATGAACTCGACCTCTCTTGTTTTTGTAAATATGATGAGTTCATCGTTCCTGATTCAGCTTATTATGAATAAACATGTTTGCAATGACAATTGGAGATTATAGTTACTTATGCCATGCTTAATTAGCTATGAGCTTATAATGGTTTACCTTGCGTGCCAACATGCTATTAAAATGGTTGAATGAATTGAGTGACTCGACTTGGCACATGTTCACGCATGTAGTTGAAACAAAATCAACATAGCCTTCACGATATTTATGTTCATGGTGGATTATATCCTACTCATGCTTGCACTCAGTGTAGATTAATTTTAATGCATATTCATGACTGTTGTCGCTCTCTCAGTTGGTCGCTTCCCAGTCTTTTGCTAGCCTTCACCTGTACTAAGCAAGAATACTGCTTGTGCATCCAAATTCCTTAAACTCCAAAGTTATTCCATATGAGTCCACCATACCTTCCTACATGCGGTATCTACATGCCGTTCCAAGTAAATTTGTATGTGCCAAACTCCAAACCTCCAAATAAAATTCTGCTTTGTATGCTCGAGCAGCTCATGTTTTCAACTAGGGATGTCTGTATCTTCCATGCTAGGTGGGTTATTCTCAAGAGGAGTGGACTCCGCTCCTCATTCACTAGAAAATGACTGGTAAACGGGATGCCCAGTCCCATGATCAAAAAGATCAAAGAAAATCAAAATAATTAAAACAAAACTCCCCCAGGGCTGTTGCTAGTTGGAGGCACCCGTTGTTTTGAGCAAGCCATGATTGATGCTTGTTGGTGGTGGGGGAGTATAAACTTTACCATTTTGTTTGGGAACCGCCTATAATGTGTGTAGTATGGAAGATATCGAGATCTCATAGTTGTTGCGTTGACAGTGAAAGTATACCACTCAAAATGTTATTCACCTCTATTTTAAAATCGAGCTCTGGCACCTCTACGAATCCATGCTTCCCTCTGCGAAGGGCCTATCTATTTACTTTTATGTTGAGTCATCACCCTCTTATTAAAAAGCACCCGCTGGAGAGCACGCTGTCATTTGCATGCATTACTGTTAGTTTATATTGGGTATGACTTGACTGGATCTCTTTTACCATGAATTACAATGTTTAGTCAGTCCTTGTTCTTTAAAGGTGCTATGCATTTATGTTTTGCGGTCTCAGAAAGGGCTAGCGAGATACCATCTTGTTATATCATATTATGATTGTTTTGAGAAAGTGTTGTCATCTGAATTTTATTATTATTGCTTGCTAGTTGATTATGCCATTGATATGAGTAAACATGAGACCTAAGTGTTATTGTGAATATGGTTAGTTCATAATCTTTGCTGAAAACTTGAATGCTGGCTTTACATATTTACAACAACAAGAGCAAACAGAGTTTGTAAAAGTTTTTCTTTATCACTTTCAGTTTATCAACTGAATTGCTTGAGGACAAGCAAATGTTTAAGCTTGGGGGAGTTGATACGTCTCCAACGAATCTACTTTTCCAAACACTTTTGCCCTTGTTTTGGACTCTAATTTGCATGATTTCAATGAAACTAACCCGGACTGACGCTGTTTTCAGCAGAACTGCCATGATGTTGTTTATTGTGCAGAAAACAAAAGTTCTCGGAATGACATGAAAATCCACGGAGATAACTTTTGGAAAATATAAAAAATACTGGCAGAAGATCAAGGCCAGGGGGCCCAAACCTGTCCACGAAGGTGGGGGGCACGCTCCCTCCCCCTGGGTGCGCCCCCTGTCTTGTGGGCCCCCTGATGCTCCACCGACCTTAACTCCAACTCCATATATTCCGTTTCACGGAGAAAAAAACCCAGAGAGGAAGTGTCATCGCGGTTTACGACACGGAGTCGCCGCCAAGCCCTAATCTCTCTCGGGAGGGCTGATCTGGAGTCCGTTCGGGGCTCCAGAGAGGGGGATTCGTCGCTGTCGTCATCATCAACCAGCCTCCATCACCAATTTCATGATGCTCACCGCCGTGCATGAGTAATTCCATCGTAGGCTTGCTGGACGGTGATGGGTTGGATGAGATTTACCATGTAATAGAGTTATTTTTATTAGGGTTTGATCCCTAGTATCCACTATGTTCTGAGATTGATGTTGCTATGACTTTGCTATGCTTAATGCTTGTCACTAGGGCCTGAGTGCCATGATTTCAGATCTGAACCTATTATGTTTTCATGAATATATGTGAGTTCTTGATCCTATCTTGCAAGTCTATAGTCACCTATTATGTGTTATGATCCGACAACCCCGAAGTGACAATAATCGGGATACTTCTCGGTGATGACCGTAGTTTGAGGAGTTCATGTATTCACTATGTGTTAATGCTTTGGTCCGGTACTCTATTAAAAGTAGGCCTTAATATCCCTTAGTTTCCACTAGGACCCCGCTGCCACGGGAGGGTAAGACAAAAGATGTCATGCAAGTTCTTTTCCATAAGCACGTATGACTATATTCGGAATACATGCCTACATTACATTGATGAACTGGAGCTAGTTCTGTGTCACCCTATGTTATAACTATTACATGAGGAATCGCATCCGACATAATTATCCATCACTGATCCAATGCCTACGAGCTTTTCACATATTGTGCTTCGCTTATTTACTTTTCTGTTGCTACTGTTACAATCACTACAATACTACTATCTTTACCTTTGCCAATGTTACCATTACTATCATATTACTTTGCTACTAAATACTTTGCTGCAGATACTAAGTTATCCAGGTGTGGTTGAATTGACAACTCAACTGCTAATACTTGAGAATATTTTTTGGCTCCCATTGTGTCGAATCAATAAATTTGGGTTGAATACTCTACCCTCGAAAGCTGTTGTGATCCCCTATACTTGTGGGTTATCACCGGACGTGCCGACCCCGAGCGCGGCCGACGGGCATCCGGACGGCAACAAAGGGGCCAAGAAGGCGAAACACGCCGAGTCGGCTGCCGCACACGTGCAAGAGTCCATTGAGCACTGCCTCACCGACGCCAAGACCAGGGCCGCCTAGCGAGAAGAAAAAACTGGGGCGAGGTGGGCTGCTTTGATGACGAACATCGCCGTCAAACTCGACTTGCTCCGGTCCAACGTCGCCGCGAGGAAGAGGAACAACGATCTGGCTTTCTTGATGGGCAGCGCTGACATGCTCCGGAGCGGCGACGAGAAACTCAAGGCATGATTCTTGGTGGAGCGAGGCCTCATCCTGAACCAGATACCGGCGACGCCAACGCCGCTGTCGCCGCCGCCGCCCAGCCTGACTGACGATGCTTCCGCGGTGCCCAGCAACACAGAAGCCACGCTGACCAGACCAGAAGCCGTGCCGACTCCTCCCAGCCCGCGTACGCGGACGACGACGCCGGAGGTCGAGCTCGACGTTTGATGCATCCCTTTCGTGTCCTTCCTTTTTTGTGCGCCGAACTACTGCCTATCCTTTCATTTGATCGTCGAACTCAGGCACCGAATCGCCAAACTATTGCGATGATCGCCGGATTGTGGCTTTTTTTGGAGCGGTAATGACGAGTTTGAATATGTGGCGTCTTGGGGGCGGCACCTGGGGGCGTGGATGGGGAGAAACGAACCCCAGGGCCAATCTAGCGCTAGTTCGCCCCCAGGCCGCTCTTTTTCGGCGTCCTGGCGGCCGAACGGCTGGAGATGCTCTTATAAAGTAGCAGCCTGGAAGTTGGCCTTCCAGACTAGGAGACGTCGCTGGTCGCAATCTGCAAAGCAAAGCGTTCCCTGGAGAAGAAACACTGAGAAAGGCTTAAGACCATGGCAGCCGGCTAAATCTAGATGGATCCACCAGAAACATAAATGGCATGGGTTCCGAAAGATCCGTATTTTTTCACACTGTTGTACACCATGTCCTGATCTGACATCAAACGTGCCGCCGTGTAGGGCCATGCATCGATTATTTCTTCTTCGGTGAAGTAGCCAGGGCGAGCCGTTGTAGAAGCACACAATCTTGGATTTTTCCAGCTGCCACTAGCTTCACCAACGTAGTCGCTGAGCAATGCTAGACAAAGATCTCCACTTGAGCCCTCATCTCCTTCTCCAACCACAGTAGCCCTACAAAACCTTCAAACCTTCCCCATCAAACTGCCCCTGAACGGGACCTGACCATACCCTAGCATCGGCGAGGGGTTAGCATCGGGGGCGACTGGGGCTTTGTGGTCGCCTCTCTTCAGAAAAGTGGTAAATCCCTTTTTATTAAAGGAAGATAACAACATACTCTACATTGATTAACACACACACACACACACACAAAATAATGCATATTAGTGAAAAATCTAGATATACTCCATCCTTTCCAGTTTAAAGGGCCTATTTTTGTCTTCATTTTTTCTGGTTTAAAAGGTCTACCTTCATCATTTGTTTAGCTTTCAAGGCACACTAAATCTCCGCATGCAAGGATATGAAAGAAACTCACCAATGTGTGCAATGTTCCTACTCATTTATGGTCATGCATGCATGTGTTGTGGTTAATGCATCAATTTATTTAGATAGTTTTGCAAACTACGATCGTTCCACCACTCATTGTCTACCTTGGTTAAGGAGATTTTTTAGTTGAGCACTTTTAAGATGAAGGGAGGAAGCAATATATTTTAACGAAATTGATGGCATGGATGTGAATGTGACTATCTTCCGAGTATTAAACGATGTCAAGCAGAGCCAAACATGAACGTCAAATGAACTTATTACTTTCTTGGTATTTTAGAATTTATTGTTTATTTAAGTTGATGCTAATATGTAGGTTATATGTTAAGACTAAGAATTGACAAAATTATAAACCTAATGATCATCTCATGGCTAATGGGAACGAATCAAAACAGATGGTTCTGTTTCTCAACCTTTCTGATTTGCTCCTACGGATCAAAAGTATTGAAAAAGTGAGTCATTCACAACCACTGATGAAGGATTCCTCCAAAAGTTAATGATTAGTAGTACCTTTTCAAAATCACTAGAAACTTCTCTAAAATATGATTTTGATACTTACTTCTCTAATATTTGTTGTTTAAATTTATGGTTGAATTTAACCTTAAAATATGTTTAGATCTTATAAACACGAACAAAATAGATCAAATAAGCGAACTAGAAGTGCAAGTTTGGTAATTATTGTAAAGTGGGGAATTATGTATTTAAAGAATGGAGTGGTGGAGAAATTTTATATGAGAGGTGTCATTTAGTCTCAATCTACAATTTGGTCATTCTTTTAACATAATACAATCAAAGACGCTCACATACACTCACTCCACTCCTATGAGCATGTAACACCCCGGTGTAATGATGCTACAGTAATCCCTGAGATCAAGCTAATCATTTTGCTATAATAGTGCTTAGTCACTTTGATCAATATTCCATTTCAAATTCCAGTTGAATTCAATATCAATTTATGTGTGGAATTCAAAATGCTCAAACATGAAAACTAAAATGTTCATCTTGTGCCAATTAATGCATAATTAATATTGGTGGTGAACCAACATTTTTTTGCAAAGTGTTTAACTGGCCTAAACTATTTGAAACAGAAGTTTAAAAAGTTTAAAAAGAAAAACTAAAGGAAAATAAAAAGAGGAGGTGAGAGAGAGAGAGAAAAGGCCCCGACCCCCTGGTCCTAACCCCCCGGGCTAAGCCCAACAGACCATGTGGCCCACTCCCCCTCCCCTGTCGGCTCCCACCTCCCACTGTTCGACCGACCGGGTGCCTCGGCGCCACCCGACCACCTCGCCGGCCTCGCCAAGAGAGGATATATAAGGGCGACGCCTCGGGCGCCTCTCCCACTCACCTCACCACTTGCCCCGCTCCGCATCTCCCTCTCCCCACCAGATTCCTCCTCGCCTACCCCCTCGTTCCCCGTCCACCTCCAAGCGCAGTCGCCGCCGCCCTCCGTCATTGTCGCGGCCACCGGCGGCCCCTCGCCCACTGACCCTGACGGCGAGCTCCGCCGGGGTCGACTCCTTTGACCGGCGTCCTCCGCTGGAACCAGGAAGCACCGCAGCCGTTGTTCATCCTCGTCCCCATCTCCAGCCACCGCGACGCCGCTGTCGTCAATTCGGCCTTCCCCTGCGCTCCTAACCTGTTGAGGGATTTTCTTAGCCGCTCGGTGAGCACCTCCCTCTCCTCCTCCTACTCCCCTGTCGTTTCCCGTGCCCGTAGGCCATTGTTGCCGCCGTGGCTGAACTCGTCGCCGCTGCCGAGCCTCTCCGTCTTGGCCACTACCGACTGAGCTCGCTTTCGAGCATGACTTCATGCCCATAGCGCTCCCAGGAGGCCTCCCAGCCGTCCGCGCCTCCTCCCGTGCCTCCTAGCGCGATCCCCGTCCTCGCCCGAAAACCACCGCCGCCAAACGTCGGCGCCGACGATGTTCCGGCCATTCCTAGGCCCAAACGTTGGTACCATTCGACGCGCGGGATCGCCAGCTTCCGAACATGCACGACCACGACTCAAATGATGCGCCGTAGCGTGATTCCGACCGTCTCCGGCGTTGGGCCGCCACGGATGGCCTCACCGGCATTGCGCCGGCGTCGATGCTGACCTCGCACCGGCAGGGCCCGCCTCTGGGTCGCTGCCCGTGGGCCCCCTGGACCCAGTTGACCATGTTGACCGTGGTCAACTATGCTGACTGGGCACTCAGTGCCACTGCCACACAGGTCCCCCGCCTAATTAACCTAATTAAAACATTTTCCTAAATAAAAATAATTAGCTAAACTAATGAGTCACTGACTGGTGGGGTCCAGTCACTAATTACTCTATTTAAATTAAAATGAACTGCTGTTAGCCCACTGCCAATGACAGGTGGGCCCTACTGGGCAAGTTTGACCTGGTCAGTGCGGCTGTTGACTGTTGACATCACTATGACGTCATGCTGGTGCAATATTTCTTTTCTGTTAAGTCAAATAATTTCTAAAAAAAGTTTAATCTTTGAAAATTCATAGAAAATAAACCGTAACTCGGATGAAAATGTTTTATATATGAAAGTTGCTCAGAAAAATCCAACAAATCTGGATGCACGATCCGTTTACCTGTCAGATGCCTGTAACTGTCTGAACATGGAACATTCCCCCTCCGGTCATCTGTGTGACAGAGGTTCAGAACCGGGAATACATTCCCGGTTGAATTCCCCTTTCACCTATATCGTGTAGCCATACGTTAGGTCACACCCGGCACATCATATTGCCACGTTATGCTTTGTGATGCTATGTTTGCTTTATATTTACTATTTCCTCCCTCTCTTCTCTCCGGTAGACCCCGAGACCGATGTTGCCCCTGTGATCGACTACGTCGACGATGACCCTTCTTCCCTTTCAGCGGAGCTTCCAGGCAAGCCCCCCTTTGATCATCCCAATATCGCCCATTCCATTCTCTCATGCTTGCATTAGATTTTGCTACAGTTCTTGTTTGCTCCTATTCTGATGCATAGCCTACTTTTGTAACCTGCTTATTATTACCTTACCTGCTTATCCTAAACTGCTTAGTATAGGTTGGTTAGTGATCCATCAATGACCCCCACTTTGTCCTTGTTGCCCCTGCTTCATCATCGAAGACCCGATCAATGGGACCGAAGACCAGGCCCCGGCACCTCATATCACTTCCCCTTAGTTGCTCGACACTACTGGGTTACTATCGAGTGCCGAGGGTGAGACCTCATCAACACTTCTGATGTAAACCCTATAGTGTAGCTATTCGGTCGTGGTCATCGAGGGTGATTTCCTCTTTAACCACTTCTGATACGACTCTGTCGTGCAACCCCTCAAGTGTGGACCTTGAGGGTGGATCCTCTTACGTTCACCTTGATGATTACATCAAGTGGAATTCACCGGGGGTGATTCCTTGGGTTTTCCCCTTGATGTTTGGACACATGGATACTTGGACCTTACAACTGTTACTTGGAAAGGTGGGTCGACCCTGAGGAGTACCCGTGAGTGCTGTGGAGACGGGTTGACCTGGAGAGTGCCCGCGAGATAATTACGAGGCGTGGCCGGTGATACGTCTCCGACGTTTCTATAATTTTTGATTGTTCCATGCTATTATATTACCTGTTTTGGATGTTTATGGGCTTTATGTTACACAATTATATCATTTTTGGGACTAACCTACTAACCTGAGGCCCAGCCCGTATTGCAGTTTTTTTGCCTATTTCAGTATTTCGAAGAAAAGGAATATCAAACGGAGTCCAAACGGAATGAAACCTTCGGGAGCGTGATTTTTGGAATGAACGTGATCCGGAGGACTTGGAGTGCAAGCCAAGAAGTATCCGAGGCGGCCACGAGATAGGAGGGGGCGCCCATCCCTCCTGGGCGCGCCCCCTGTCTCGTGGACCCCTCGGGCGGCCACCGACGTACTTCTTCCTCCTATATAAGCCTACATACCCCGAAAACATCCAGGGAGCAATCAAAGAAATATTTCCGCCACCGTAACCTTATGTATCCGCGAGATCCCATCTTGGAGCCATCGCCGGTGTTCTGCCGGAGGGGGAATCCACCATGGAGGGCTTCTACATCAACACCATAGCCCTTCCGATGAGTTGTGAGTAGTTTACCACAGATCTTCGGGGCCATAGTTATTAGCTAGATGGATCTTCTCTCTTTTTGGATCTCAATACAATGTTCTCCCCCTCTCTTGTGGAGATCTATTTGATGTAAACTCTTTTTGTGTTTGTCGAGATCCGATGAATTATGGGTTTATGATCAAGTTTATCTATGAATAATAATTGAATCTTCTCTGAATTCTTTTATGTATGATTGAGTTATCTTTGCAAGTCTCTTTGAATTATCGGTTTGGTTTGGCCTACTAGATTGATCTTTCTTGCCATGGGAGAAGTGCTTAGCTTTGGGTTCAATCTTGCGGTGTTCTTACCCAGTGACTGAAAGGGTTGCAAGACACGTATTGTATTGTTGCCATCGAGGATAAAAAGATGGGGTTTATATCATATTGCTTGAGTTTATCCCTCTACATCATGTCATCTTTCTTAATGCGTTACTCTGTTCTTATGAACTTAATACTATAGATGCATGCTGGATAGCGGTCGATGCAGGCAGGAGTCGGTCTACTTGTCACGGACGTGATGCCTATATACATGATCATGCCTAGATAATCTCATAATTATTCGCTTTTCTATCAATTGCTCGACAATAATTTGTTCACCCACCGTAATACTTATGCTATCTTGAGAGAAGCCTCTAGTGAAACCTATGGCCCCCGGGTCTATCATTTATCATATAAGCTTTTAATCTACTTTTATTTGCATCTTTATTTTCTGCATCTATATTATAAAATACAAAAAATATATTTATCTTATCATATTATCTCTATCAGATCTCACTTTCGCAAGTGGCGGTGAAGGGATTGACAACCCCTTTATCGCGGTTGCGAGTTCTTTGTTTGTTTGTGTAGGTTCATGGGACTTGTGAGGAGCCTCCTACTGGATTGATACCTTGGTTCTCAAAAACTGAGGGAAATATTTATGCTACTGTGCTGCATCACCCTTTCCTCTTCAAGGAAAATCAACGCAAGCTCAAGACGTAGCAAGAAGGATTTCTGGCGCCGTTGTCGGGGAGGTCTTCGCTCAAGTCAAGACATACCGAGTACCCATCACAAACTCATCTCCCTCACATTTACATTATTTGCCATTTGCCTCTCGTTTTCCTCTCCCCCACTTCACCCTTGCCGTTTTATTTGCCCTCTCTTTCCCAATCTCCTCTCTTTTCCGCTCGCCTTCTTCTTCCCCTCTCTTTCACTTGCCTTTTTCTATTTGCTTGTGTGTCTATTCGTCCTCATGGCTTTGCCTAAGAGTACCAACCTCCTTCTTAGGAGGTTCGAAGAGATTAAGTCAACTATTATAAGTTTTATGAATTTGCAATTTGAGCATAATTATTTCTTCAGAAAAGAGCTTAAAGAACAAAAAGATTTTTTGGGTCTTATGAATAAGGAGCTTGATGATATGAATAAAGAATTTTATGGTGTGAACTCTCAAATTACTCGGCTTGAGAAGGCTATATCCCAAATTTCTAATAAGCAAGCCACCTTAGTCAATAAGATGGCTGCCAAACCAGAAAAGTTAGATGAAAATAATGATGAAGATCTTAAAGTTATTGATGTGTCCCCTATTAGATCCTTGTTTTGTAATATGAATCTTGATAATAATAGGACTGGAAGTGAATCAACTTTTGTAAAAAAGCGTTCCGATAATTTGGAGTTCTTAGATCTTGATGCTAAATTTGGTAAAAGTGCAATTGGAGAGGTCATGAATTGAAATAGTATTGAACCCACTATCTCGGATTTCAAGGATTTTGATTATGATAATTGTTCTTTAGGAAGTTGTATTTCCTTGTTGCAATCCGTTGTTAATTCTCCTCATGCTTATAGTTAAAATAAAGCTTTTACCAAACATATTGTTGATGCCTTAATGCAATCCTTTGATGAAAAACTTAATTTGGAAATTTCTATACCTAGAAAACTCAATGATGAGTGGGAACCTACTATAAATATTAAAATTAAAGATTATGAGTGTTTTTCTTTGTGTGATTTGGGTGCTAGTGTTTCCACGATTCCAAAAACTTTATGTGATATTGTAGGTTTCCATGATCTTGATGATTGCTCTTTAAATTTGCACCTTGCGGATTCCACCATTAAAAAGCAAATGGGAAGAATCAATGATGTCCTAATTGTTGCAAATATAAATTTGGTGCCCGTTGATTTTATCGTTCTTGATATAGATTGCAATCTTTCTTGCCCTATTATTCTTGGTAGACCTTTCCTTAGAACGATTGGTGCGATTATTGAAATGAAGGAAGGGAATATTAAATTACAATTTCCATTAAAGAAAGGCATGGAGCACTTTCCAAGAAAGAAAGTCAAATTACCTTATGAATCTATCATGCGAGCTACCTATGAATCAAGTGCCAAAGATGGCACTACTTAAATCTATCTTCGCTTTTATGCCTAGCTAGGGGCGTTAAACGATAGCGCTAGTTGGGAGGCAACCCAATTTTCTTTGTGTTTCTTGTTTTTGTTCCTGTTTAGTAACAAATTTTGCATCTACTTTCTGTTTAGATGTGTTTTCATGTTTTATTTAGTGTTTGTGCCAAGTAGAACCTATAGGATAACCTATTATATGAGTTGATTTGATTCTGCTGAAAAACAGAAACTTTGCGCTCACGATAAAAAATTCAATAAATCACAGGAATAAGATTTTGCATTGATTCTTTTTGCTTCTGTTCAATAAAAAAATTGTTTAGGACTTCCTATTTTGGTAGGATTTTTAAGGTTCCATAAGTTTGAGTTAGCTACAGATTTCTACAGACTGTTCTGTTTATGATAGATTCTGTTTTTCGTGTGTTGTTTGCTTATTTTGATGCATCTATGGCTAGTATGTAAGGGTATGAACCATAGAGAACTTGGAATACAGTAGGTTTAACACCAATATAAATAAAGAATGATTTAATTACAGTACCTTATGTGGTGGTTTTGTTTTCTTTCACTAACGGAGCTTATGAGATTTCCTGTTGAGTTTTGTGTTGTGAAGTTTTCAAGTTTTGGGTAAAGATTTGATGGACTATGGAATAAAGAGTGGTAAAAGCCTAAGCTTGGGGATGCCCAAGGCACCCCAAGATATTCAAGAATAGCCAAAAGCCTAAGCTTGGGGATGCCCCCGGAAGGCATCCCCTCTTTCGACTTCGTTCATTGGTAACTTTACTTGGAGCTATATTTTTATTCGCCATATGATATGTGTTTTGCTTGGAGCGTCGTGTATTATATTAGTCTTTGCTTTTTAGTTTACCACAATCATCCTTGCTGTACACACCTTTTGGGAAAAGCCCAATTGATTAGAATTTGTTATGTGCTTCACTTATATCTTTTGAGCTAGATAGTTTTTGCTCTAGTACTTCACTTATATCTTTTAGAGCACGGCGGTGGATTAATTTTGAAGAAATTGCTAGTCTCTCATGCTTCACTTATATTATTTTGTGAGTCTCTTAGAACAGCATGATATTTGCTATGGTTATGAATTTGGTCCTAGAATGATGAGCATCCAAGTTGGGTATAATAAAAACTATCATAGAAAGTGCATTAAACACTAGGATCAATTTGATGCTTGATAATTATTTTGAGATATAAAGGTAGTAATGCTAGAGTCATGCTAGTGGATAATTATGAAATTGAGAAATACTTGTGTTGAAGTTGGCAAGTCCCGTAGCATGCACGTATGGTAAAAGTTGTGTGACAAATTTGTTGCATGAGGTGCTCTTTTGATTGTCTTCCTTATGAGTGGCAGTCGGGGACGAGCAATGGTCTTTTCCTACCAATCTATCCCTCTAGCGGCATGCGTAGTAGTACTTTGCTTCAAGGGCTAAGTAGACTTTTGCAATAAGTATATGAGTTCTTTATGACTAATGTGAGTCCATGGATATACGCACACTCATCCTTCCACTTTGCTAGCCTCTATTTTACTGCGCAATTTTCGCCGGTAGCATGCACCCATTATTTACCTTCCTCAAAACAGCCACCATACCTACCTATTATGACATTTCCATAGCCATTCCGAGATGTATTGCCATGCAACTTTCCACCGTTCCATTTATTATGACACACTCCATCATTGTCATATTGCTCTTCACATGATCATGTAGTTGACATCGTATTTGTGGCAAAACCACCTTCATAATTTTCATACATGTCGCTCTTGATTCATTGCATATCCTGGTACACCGCCGGAGGCATTCATATAGAGTCATATCTTGTTCTAGCTTTGAGTTGTAATTCTTGAGTTGTAAATCAATAAAAGTGTGATGATCTTCATTATTAGAGCATTGTCCCAGTGAGGAAAGGATGATGAAGACTATGATTCCCCCACAAGTCGAGATGAGACTTCGGACTTTATAAAAATAAAAGAGGCCAAAGAGGCCCACCAAAAAGAAAAAAAGGAGAAAAAAAAAGAAAAAGAAAAGAAAAAGAAAAAAAAGAAAAAGAAAGAAAAAGAAAAAGAAATAAAATGAGAGAAAAAGAGAGAAGGGACAATTGCTACTATCTCTTTTCCACACTTGTGCTTCAAAATAGCACCATGATCTTCATGATAGAGAGTCTCCTATGTTGTCACTTTCATATACTAGTGGCAATTATTTATTATAGAACTTGGCTTGTATATTCCAATGATGGGCTTCCTCAAAATGCCCCAGGTCTTCGTGAGCAAGCAAGTTGGATGCACACCCACTTAGTTTCTTTTGTTGACCTTTCATACATTTATAGCTCTAGTGCATCCGTTGCATTGCAACCCCTACTCATTCACATTGATGTCTATCAATGGGCATCTCCATAGCCCGTTGATACGCCTAGTTGATGTGAGACTATCTTCTCCCTTTTTGTCCTTACAACCACCACCATAGACCACCATAGTGCTATGTCCATGGCTTGCGCTCATGTATTGCGTAAGAGTTGAAAAAAAGCTGAAGCGCGTTAAAAAGTATGAACCAATTGCTCGGCTCGTCATTAGGGTTGTACATGATGGGAGTATTCTGTGTAATGAAAATGAAGCATGGCCTAACTATATGATTTTGTAGGGATAAGCTTTCTTTGGCTATGCTATTTTGATAGGACATGATTATTTGTTAGTATGCTTCGAAGTATTATTATTTTTATGTTTTATAAGCTTTTATCTTGAATCATTTGGATCTGAATCTTCATGCCACAATAAAGAAATTACATTGAGAATTATGCTGGGTAGCATTCCACATCAAAAATTCTGTCTTTATCATTTACCTACTCGAGGACGAGCAGGAATTAAGCTTGGGGATGCTTGATACGTCTCCAATGTATCTATAATTTTTGATTGTTCCATGCTATTATATTACCTGTTTTGGATGTTTATCGGCTTTATTTTACACAATTATATCATTTTTGGGACTAACCTACTAACTGGAGGCCCAGCCCGTATTGCTGTTTTTTTTGCCTATTTTAGTATTTCGAAGAAAAGGAATATCAAACAAAGTAAAAATGGAATGAAACCTTTGGGAGCGTGATTTTTGGAACAAACATGATCTGGAGGACTTGGAGTGCAAGCCAAAAAGCAGCCGAGGCGGCCACGAGATAGGAGGGCGCGCCCACCCCTCCTGGGCGTGCCCCCTGTCTCGTGGACCCCTCGGGCGGCCACCGACGTACTTGTTCCTCCTATATAAGCCTACATACCCCGAAAACATCCAGGGAGCCACCAAAGAAATATTTCCGCCACCGTAACCTTCTGTATCCGCGAGATCCCATCTTGGAGCCGTCGCCGGCGTTCTGCCGGAGGGGGATCCACCACGGAGGGCTTCTACATCAACACCATAGCCCTTTCGATGAGTTGTGAGTAGTTTACCACAGACCTTCGGGTCCATAGTTATTAGCTAGATGGCTTCTTCTCTCTTTTTGGATCTCAATACAATGTTCTCCCCCTCTCTTGTGGAGATCTATTCGATGTAAACTCTTTTTGCGGTGTATTTGTCGAGATCCGATGAATTGTGGGTTTATGATCAAGTATATCTATGAATAATAGTTGAATCTTCTCTGAATTTTGTTATGCATGATTGAGTTATCTTTGCAAGTCTCTTTGAATTATCGGTTTGGTTTGGCCTACTAGATTGATCTTTGTTGCCATGGGAGAAGTGCTTAGCTTTGGGTTCAATCTTGAAGTGTTCTTACCCAGTGACAGAAAGGGTTGCAAGACACGTATTGTATTGTTGCCATTGATGATAAAAAGATGGGGTTTATATCATATTGCTTGAGTTTATCCCTCTACATCATGTCATCTTTCTTAATGTGTTACTCTGTTCTTATGAACTTAATACTCTAGATGCATGTTGGATAGCGGTCGATGTGTGGAGTAATAGTAGTAGATGCAGGCAGGAGTCGGTCTACTTGTCACGGACGTGATGCCTATATACATGATCATGCCTAGATAATCTCACAATTATTCACTTTTCTATCAATTGCTCGACAGTAATTTGTTCACCCACCGTAATACTTATGCTATCTTGAGAGAAGCCTCTAGTGAAACCTATGGCCCCCGGGTCTATCCTTTATCATATAAGCTTTTAATCTAATTTTATTTGCATCTTTATTTTCTGCATCTATATTATAAAATACCAAAAATATATTTATCTTATCATATTATCTCTATCAGATCTCACTTTCGCAAGTGGCGGTGAAGGGATTGACAACCCCTTTATCGCGTTTGTTGCGAGTTATTTGTTTGTTTGTGTAGGTTCATGGGACTTGTGAGGAGCCTCCTACTGGATTGATACCTTGGTTCTCAAAAACTGAGGAAATACTTACGCTATTGTGCTGCATCACCCTTTCCTCTTCAAGGAAAACCAACGCAAGCTCAAGACGTAGCAGCCGGGCATTCCTAGTCCTTGTCGCAAGTCCTCGAGACGGGGCAACAGGGTCACATCTTTCGTGAGTCTCTGCTTGTTACCGCGCGTTCCTAATCCACTACGATTTGGATAGTTGATCTGAGGGGCCTCTGGCCTGATAGCACTAACCATCACGTGGGCATAGTATGGGCGTTCTGCGTCGTATAGATCAGCCGAAGCTTAATAGACGTCTGCGCCGGGTTGGACTGCGTAAGCACCTGCCTTTTTGAAGGAGGTAGCTAGGTCTGCTCACCGGCCGCGTACGCAACATGCAGGAGTTCCCGGGGCGATGGCCCATGACCCCTAGGGGCATAGGTTTAGTCCGGCGTGTTGACCTCTCTATTAAGCCTAGGTCGGGTTGCGGCGTATTGTTTGACCGAGGCCGGGCATGACCCAGGAAAGTGTGTTTGGCCGGAGTTAATCGAGCGTGGTGGGTAAGTTGGTGCACCCCTGCAGGGAAGAAAACATCTATCGATAGCCTGTCCTATGGTAACGGTCACTTGGATACTTGAGATGAGAAATGGATATGAGAAATGGATAGTATGGCTTTGGGATTGCTTTCTCGCAGGGAGTCGAGAAAGGATCTCTGGCCGAGGTTGATAACACTACTACTACTTTACTTTATGCTACTCTACTCCCTCCTGTTTGCTGCAAGAAGGTGGTTTCCAGAAGATGCTAGTCTTCGATAGGACTAGGCCTTCTCTCTATTCTGGCATTTCTGCAGCCCAGTCCACATATACAACCTTCCTTTGATAATGTTGCATATGTAGTGTAGATCCTTGCTTGCGAGTACTTTGAATGAGTACTCACGGTTGCTTTGTTCCCCCTTTCCCCCTTTCCTTTTCTTTCTGGTTGATGCAACCAGATGTCGGAGCCCAGGAGCCAGATGCCACCACCGATGCCTACTACTACGTGGAGACCGTTGACGACCAGGAGTAGTTAGGAGGCTCCCAGGCAGGAGGCCTCGCCTTCGATCATAGATGCTTTTGTGCTGGCCTTCTTAAGGCAAACTTGTCTAACTTACGTTTGTACTCAGATACTGTTGCTTCCGCTGACTCTTGTGTATTCGGGCTTATGTATTCGAGCCCTCAAGGCCTCTGGCTTGTAATATAAAGCTTGCATTATTTTAATTTGTGTCTAGAGTTGTGTTGTGATATCTTCCCGTGAGTCCCTGATCTTGATCGTACACATTTGCGTGTATGATTAGTGTCGATTGAATCGGGGGCGTCACAGAGCACCTCTGAGAGACCGAGCCGACATAATATCTTGAGATTGACAAAGTGACCACAGACGGTTCGTAGTCGATGGGGACGTATCCTGTCACAGAACAAACATCGCCCAAAAAACCTGAAATAAATCCAGTAAAATGCAAGCGTCGATGCCATGTTTAGGGCTTGAACCCTGATGGGCTGGTTCCACCACAAGGAAACTAACTATCTGATCTAAGATCAGTTCTACACTTTGGTCACTAACAGGTATTGGATGTGGAATTTGAGAGACACTTATGCTCGAAGTCATGGTTGGAACCCATGAAGCAGGAGGTTGGAGATGTAATGGTGTTGGATGAGCTAGAGTGTGCCTATCATTATATTATGCCTTGATCAGCTCTGCAGCGAAATGTTTTACATATATGTGGACTCTTTGTGATTTATTCCTACTCGTATGGTTATGTTGTTTGTGGCTTGTTTAGACTTGCTGAACAAATTTGGTTGCTACTTTTGTGTGTGGTAGTTTGTTTTCTTTTGCATGTTTTTGAAATTAAGTTTGTAACGAACATATGTGGCCGTTTATCTAATGAAAATCGATGAGGTAGCTCATTATTTTATAAAAAAGATTAGCCAAGCAACATAAGCTATGATGAAACTGTAGGAGTTGTCTATGCTCTAAACTTCAATATACATTCCCTCACAAACTATCATTTCCTTCACTCTCACTCCCTCTCTCTACCTACATAGTTGCTCTTCGGCTACCACAACTCCATAGTTTGGTCCAAACGAGCCATTGACTACGCAATACATGAAGAAAATGTCCATATTTGAAATATGACTGATGGACATTAAAAAAAGACAGTGCTAGCACCCACTGGAAGGTGAAAATTATAAGATTTGAGTAGTAGTATGAAAAATATATTTTTGTAGTTTTTTCTAAGATCTAGCAAACTGTTGGCTTCAATTAGATTTAGCAAAAAGCAACGAAAAAACAATATGGGGAGGATCCAAATATCAAAGAAAAGGGAGAAAAACGACAACCCTATTGGCTGCAAAACAACACTACACTTACACGGCGAATCACCCTCCACCCATAACAGGACATCGCAACTCCGACTCCGGCAGAGAACTAGACAAGGTTGGAGTCACGGAAGATCACCGAACGGACCACTTGTTGCCCGCCATCATCCGCTACCGGCGGCCCACACTGCAGTTTCGACTTCACATCAACCGTCAGTCGAGGTAATCTCACGGGCACACCGGAGAAGAGCCGACTACCAAGACTAATGCCACGCCTCCGACAATGCTCACCACTGTCATCGTTGTTACAGAAGCTCGACAACCCTCATTGCCAGGCCGACA
>NC_057810.1:682264015-682273057 GCF_018294505.1 Triticum aestivum
ACGTAGGTGATGCTCACCGCCAACGTCGCGAGAAGCATCAGCACCACCTTGCGGAGCCGTTCTTCCGCTTTCATCTTCTTATGGGCTTCCACCACTATCTCGTCCCTGGAGCCAGAGCTCCGTCGGTCCATCAACTTGAGAACCATGATGTAGATGAAGAAGGTGGCCACCAGCACCGCGGAGTAGACGGTGGAGATCTTGTCCCGGCGTGTTCCGGCAGTGTATGCGCCCGCGAGGCTGAGGAGGTCCAGCACCATGACGGTCCGCAGCGGCTTGACCTCGAAGGCGACCCAGATGACATTCTCCTTGTCCTTCCCCTGTTTGTCGTGCTGTACAGCCAAGATGAGGATGAGGACGATGACCAGAAGCAAGGCGGCAAAGGCGGTGGCGTTGCAGTAGAAGAAGGCGAGGTAGCGGTGGTAGTAGGTGTTGTGGATGATGGGGTCGCCCGGCGAATCGGCCATCACGGGCGCCCTCCTACCATTTGCCCCGGGTGGGTTGAAGCCCGAGGCGTACGTGACGGTGACCACCAGGGTGGCCAGCAGCAGGAGGTACTTCCGCAGCCTGTACTCCCATGGCTGGTCGCCGGCCTGATCCATAGCCGGCTGCAGTCACTGCAGGGACGACGCTACACCACTCTGTGAACAAGTGTGCTTCGTATCTTTTTCTTTTTGACAAACAAGTGTGCGTCGTCTCAATTATTATGATGCCGTAGAATGGAGAATGGCAACCATGAGAGAGAGAGAGAGTTGGGTGATTATAAGACGACCTTGAAGAAGAGAAAAATAACACATATTTTTGTTTTGTTTTAGATCAGTTATCTGCGGAGCAAGCGCCCGGTCCTCATCATTTCCATTGGAACGGAGGACAGTGGTAGTACAATGTCTGGTGTGAAACAGCAGGGCCATAACAGTTATGACGGACGGAAATGTCAGCTTCTCATTGACTGACGCATCGTCCAACCATACATGCAGATAGAGAGAGGGCAAAATTTCGTGTTTTGACCATTTTCTGATATCTATTCGAGATCTGACCCTAGTTTAAAAAAATTACGAGATCTGACCTTTTTGCTACAGCCAGGGTCCATGACGGTAGGGTGCAACAGCCTACCGCAAGGGACCTTGACGGTAGGAAACATCCCTACCGCCAAACAGAATGGCGGTAGCATGTACAACCCTACCGCCAAGGTGCTCGGCGGTAGGCACGAGACGCACTGTATTCAATACTTAGCAAAATTCACGGTAGGGCATGCAACCCTACCGCCAGGGACCTTGGCGTTAGGCAGTTATATCCTACCGCCATGGACCCTGGCGGTAGCAAAAGGGCCAGATCTCGAAACTTTTTAAACTAGGGTCAGATCTCGAATAGGTATCGAAAAAGGGTCAAAACATGAAATTTAGCCTAGCTAGAGAGGGCATCAGATTCAGACGGAGAGACCGACAGGCCCTGATCCTTCCAGCTTGCGGGCAACGATAAAGTGCACTGGGCACGGCCGTGCAACCGGACTCGGTTTGGTGCGGTGCGTCCGTTCGTGCAGGTGATTTGCTACCGTGGCGCTTTCTATGGCGCGGCACGATGATGCCCAGAGGATGATGTCACGTGCCCGCCATAAGGATGATGTCACAACCAAACCAATAGGATGAGAAATTGAGAAGTTCTCTTTTTTCTCTTGTCAGTGCTTTGTTCCATTCGTCTGTGTGTTTCAGTCTGCATGCAAAAACTACTCCAGCAGTGAGGGTGCTGGTTGCATTTGAAAGAAAAAAAGGCCAAGTTCTTATGTTTACAAACCGGGGAAAGATAAGCATGATAACATCATAAGATTAGAAGCTAATTTCGGAATAAGGAAAAAAATCTTCTTGTTTAAACCGTTTGTTCGATTTACGGGATTTTTATTGTTAGTTTCGTACTATTAGCTGTACACCCATGGCTGGTGGCCGCGCTGATCCATTGCCGGCTGCCGGACGTCTTAATTAGTGCCATGCTGTAGGATGGAGAATGGCCACCATCGAAGAGACAGGTTGGGAAAGTTGTGTGATTATTAAACGACCTGGTGAACTTGAAGAAGAGAGGGAAAAAATCACATATTTTTGTGTTAGATCAGAGGATATCTGGCTAGGGAACAAGCACCCGGGCCTCATCAGTTATTCATTTTCATTGGAACGGAGGCCAGTAGTACTGGTGTGAAACACACAGCAGGGCCACACCAGTTTGACGGACAAAAAAGTACTATCTTCGTTCCATAATGTAGTTCATTTTTTTTGAAAAGTCAACCATTACAAACTTTGACTAAGTTTGTGAACAAAAATATTTATATGTAGAATGCCAAACATATACCATTGATTCATCATATGACGTGGTTCCATATTTTATATATTTTGTATTGTAGATATGAATATTTTTTTCTATATAAACTTTGTCAAAATTTATAAAATTTGATTTTTAGAAGAATCTATATGCACTACATTGTGTAATGGGGGAGTACGTCATTGCGTGACGCATAGACCGCCCGTGCTCCATGTGGCATGTAGGGTAACATCGACAGAGATGCCATCATTGCCGCCGAACTTGGATGCTTTTGGGTTGAGGGGACCTCCGTCCTCCGATCCCTGGCGGAGAGAGTACCATTTTATTACAAGCTTTATGGGCCTCGGGGTTGGGCCTGCTAAGCAGTTATTCGAAGTAAACTTTCGGTGTAAGGTATTACATTGAAGAAAAAGATTTTCTGCATAGCATGCCTAGGCCTAAGGTGTTGGTATCTCAGACGATCCAGCTCAGCCACGTAGGTCAGATCAGGTGTCTGTTGGTCGTAGTGACATAGATTTTGACATGCCCGTATCATTATCTCGCCGCTCGGAAGAAGAGCCATCGGATGCACCAACTCTGTGATAGAGAGGCAATACCTATGCTCCCATCGCGAGCTCAAGCCATTATCTTCCACCAACGTCCAGATCTTTAGAGGTTGCCCAGGCGGCTTGCTGCTGCTGAAAGCAGTCAGGCATAGCTCACCGTGCATCTCATCCAGCAAGAAGGATTCGTCGAGGGCGGGGTCCAAAGAACCAGGTAGACGGGTGATGCTGAAACTCTCATCTTCCAAGCTAAAGCGAAGGAGGCCATGTGGACGTGGCTTGATATGGCGCTGGTCGATGATCCAAAACAAGGCACCGTTGGCGAATACGGCGGTTATCCATTCTGCGACAGGGTATGGCGGATCAGACGCCGTTTCCCTCCAAGAGGTTGAAGAACCACCGATGGTGAACACTTCCATTCCCATGAGGTAGATGCCGGTGAGAGGATCTCTAGAGCGGTAGAAGGCCCGAACTACCTTGTGCATGCCGGTGCAAGGATCTAGACCAAGCCCTACCGGAAGGCAGACAATCTGCTCTCGTATCTTATTGCGGTCACTGTCCGGCAGCGTCATGGTGTCCCTGGTTGCAGGATTGAAGAGGTAGACGTAGGTGTCGGTGGGGGCAATCACCAGGCCATCGCAGTGCGCAAAGTAGCATACCGAATTAAACTCGGCATGGAAGTCGCCACCATGCATGAACCTTGCCTCAGAGGCACCTTTCTGCCACTGGTAGAAGCCAATGTTTGTGGAGAAGGTGGTCGGCCAACTCTCGTCTTCCATAACATAGTCAAGCGTGTGAGGGGTGATGAGCAACGATGGGTTCTGCTTCCATTTCAAGGCCGAGTGCTGGAGGTGTGAGCGGATGAAGAAGGGGTCAGAGATGATTGCGCGCCATGCCTTGCTTACAGACTTGAACCGCAGGAGCGACTTGACGGGCAAGCGAAGCAAGATCTCACCAACAAGCTCGTCCAGCAGCTCGTCCGGAGGCGCCCTAGTTTTCTTCCTCTTCATGCAAGTGTTCAAGTCCATGACGTACATGCAGTAAGAGCCAAAGTATACGAAGCTCAATAATTAGTAACGATTGTTGAAACTCGCTCATACGAATCAATCACATCAAATCACGACGAACATGCACATAAAAAAGTGATAGCCAAGAGCATGTGTCGTGCCTTCTCTTCTCTCTTTATTTCTGTTTTCTTCACGTTACAAATCTTGCACCTCTGACCGCGTATATATAAGCTGACCAGCGACCGACCTAACAAGCCTAAACCTATACGTGCATGACTCCGAATAGAACTCCAATGACCACACAGACACAATTTTCCTGAACAAATCACCGGGGACGCTGATCACGCTATTAATCCTAACCGGACCCAACACATCGATTCCTTGTACAAGTAGGACTTCTAATTACCGGCAACCTCGATCGCATAGCTAACCTGACTCAACCAGGACTCCTACTCAGACTTGAACCGACTTGAACCAGTACTCGGTACTAATCAACACGTAGGTACGTTTGGATAGGTGCAAACGTGCTTGTAGTTCATATATTTGGTGCACTTTTATAAGACCTATACGTATTATGACCTTATATTTTGACTATCTTTTTGAGTAATAAAATATTAGTTATATATGTCACTAAAAGTACATCAATGAATTTTCTAGTTTAGAGCGAACCAACCTGTGGTTGGATGGTTAGAGGGAGTGGGAGGAGACGTTCTCGTCGATGACGAGGTGCCTACGGTGACTTCATAAATTTCAATATGATATGTCGGCTCAGTCTTTCGGAGGTGCTCATAGGGATAGGGGTAGGGTGTGCGTGTGTGCGTTCATAGGGATAAGTGTATGCGCGTGTATATGAGCTTATAGTTTGACCATCTTTTTGAGTAATACAGTATAAAATATTTATGTCACTAAAAGTACATCATTGAATTTCCTATTTTAGAGAAGTTTGTTGATGATTTTCTTTTCTTTTCCTTTCTTTTCTTTTCTTTTTGAGTAATAAAATATTAGTTATATATGTCATTTTGTACTTCTGTTTTCCATAAAAGGAATACCTTTCTTAAAAAGTGTGAACATTTCAAAAAAAAAGGACATTTTTCTAATGTGTGAAATTTTAAAAAATGCGTGCACATTTTTAAAATGCGTTTTTCAATAAAATTGCGCAAACCCATGCCCACAAAAAGGAAGACACCTGAAATATTTGCTAAAATGAATAGCGCATACAACCAAGTATATGTACAGCCCGCAATAACCACTTTTTACCCATGAAAATCAACCACAATCTCTATCCACATGGTAACAGGAAACCTTTTGAAAAAAAATCAAGACCAAGTAACTAACAACACTACCACAACCTAGCAGCAAAATCAAGATCCACAACCGCAGCACCACTACGAGGCGAACACCACAACAACTCAACAGAGAATAAATAAAATAAACAAAAGGGAAAGAATGACCTACCGCGCCGGCCCAACAAGGACACAACGATTGAAAATCACATATTTTAGGGTTAGCTTTGACCATCAGTGTGAACAAAACATCCCTACAGTTACTAAGCTCCCAGGAATTGGAGGCCTGGGAGCGATCTGGTAAGGAAAATTGTGATGGACCCTGCCCGTCAGTTTAAGGCCTCGGTGTGGATCCTATGCAAATGCAACCGACGTTCTTCCTCTAGTCATACTTCTTTCCCCTCATTCGGTTGTAGAGGGCTGGTGGCCTTGCACCACGTAGTGTCAGGTCTCAGTTGCAGAGAGTTTATGAGGAGCAGGCCAAGCCATCTAGGATTGCTGGAGCTTCGCGACCCTTCTGGCCTTGCACCACGTAGCGTCAGGTCTCAGTTGCAGAGAGTTTATGAGGAGCGAGGAGCAGGCCAAACCATCCAGGATTGCTGGAGCTTCGCGACCGTGTAGGGCTCGCCGTCGGGGGAGGCGATGAGACTGAGGTCGCGGTCGCCCGGGTGGGTGATGAGCTCGAGCGTGTGGAGAAGAAGGGCGGAGTCGACGCCGGCATGGAGCATGAAGTAGCCCACGGCGATGGCGCCAGCCGAACTGCTGGTGGTTGGGGGTGTCGATGATGGTGGGGGTGGCGCGGCCTGGTCGGCGTGGAGGAGGAGAAGGCTATCGGAGGAGCAAGGACGGAGGGGAAGCTGTCGCGGGTGTGGCGGGATGGGAAGATGCGCGGGGGCTGGTGAGGAGCGTGATGCGCGGGTGCGCCGGTAGCGCGAGGTTGAACCGTTGAAGTGGGTGGCGCCCGGACCGGAGGGAGGTTGGCGGTGGCCGCAGCGACCGAGGGCACCCGCGGCTCTGCCCAGGATGGCCCCGTGAGGCAGCATACGCCATGTCGGCTAGGCTAGCTCGGTGCGTTGGTTGCTGTTCACGCGTGCGCGGCCTTGGTGGCGAGGTGAAATATGGTGGTGGCGTTGCCCCGGTAGGCGACGGGGTGGTATTTTATGTTGCTCAGTTGGTCATGCCGGGGTGAGGGAGTACGACGGGACAGGCGGCCGAGCGGCATGCATCGCACGGCCGAGGCAAAAGCGAGGTGCAACGCAGCCTTTGGTGCTGATTGGTAGGACGACATGCAACGGATGGACGAGTCCGCTCTGCCGCTGCTACAGGCACATCGGGAAGTCAGCCTTGGCTAACTTGGAGTTGGACTGGAATTCAAAGTTTCGAAAATTTAAAGCACCGAACCAAAAAAATTGGGTTATCAGCTGCAGCGAACAAATCAGTTGGACTGCAGAGACCGGACACTGTTTAATTCGATCGCCATCGTTTTCGTTTGCAGTTCTTTCGGTGATACGGAGGAGAGTTCTGCCATACTGTCATAGAGGCGCGCCCTATTTATGCCATTGCCAGATAAATCCATGGTGAACCTTCCATCTTCTCTTCCCTACCTGTCTCGCCTACCTGGTGGTATTGCCCTGTCTCGCCTACCTGGTGAACCTTCCATCTTCTCTTCCCTCTTGGCGTCATTCAACTTGCGCTCTTGAAATTTTGATTGGGCGCGCTATCATCTCATATGTATGTGTCTGCTAGGTGTTGATAAATTATAACACATAACTTACATATTATTATCAAATTGAAAGCATAATAAATTCTAAAATCCCAAGAAAGTAAGAAGTTCATTTGACACTCATGCTTGGTTCTGCTTGCCATTGTTTCATACCAGCGTGAAGGCCACATGCACAACCATGCCACCAATTTCGTTAGTATACATTATATCTACAATTTCATTAATATGCATCACATTTTCATTGTTATCTTCCTTTATTTAAAAACTAGGTATTTGCATGTGCGTTGCCAGAATATTTATAAATATTCTAGTACATTAGTCCATAATTTACTTGTCCGTATTATATGAATGTGTCAAATGTTACCAAATCCTGCCCGTTATTTTATTTTGTACTCACTTATTGATTTACCAAAGAAAATATAGTTTATTTAGTAAGTCAAAAATAAAACATGGGACAATTAAGACGGTTTCCAAGGGATGATCATCAGAAAAAAGTGGAATGTTAGATTTTTTTTTGAGACAAAGTGGAATTTTAGATGAAGCACTCCATCCGGCAGGAAAAGGAACACAATTTTTTTTAAGTAAGTAGAGATAAGGTTTGTTCCTCTAGATGTGAAGAACATAGGTGTCCAATGGGCTGACCCGAGCATGGCATGGCCCATCACACACCTAATCAGGCTTGGCCCGACACGGCCCACGACAGTCCGTTAATAAACGATTGGCGGACCAGCACACAACACGCGCAATGGACCGCGTGGTTTCCAGCCTTTTGGGTTGTTTTCTTTTTGTTCATTCGGCCTAATTTTTTTAAAATAAATAAATAGGTCATGCCGTGCCGACACATGGGCCTCAGCTCGACGGACGAGAACCTCACACGGCGTGCCACGGGCCAGGCACAACCCGTTTAGTTCCTTGGCAGGCACCCATGCTCATGGGCCGGCCTAGAAAAAATGGCCTGCTTGTCAAGCTACAGTGAAAAATGCACTACCTGCCCAGCTTGCCAGTTTCAACGGTTTGTTTTTGAATACCAGTGTCGACACGAGACAGAGCCGTGCGCGAGCCAGAAGCAGGAGCCAAGGCGCCGCTCCTTTTCTCCGGCAATCTTCGGCGACGACCCGCCCCGACCTGCACCTGGCCAGCGCAGCGCCGCCCCTGACCTTCCACTTTCTACTCCCTCGTGCTAGATTCGCGTAGCAGCTGCATTCGCGCCTCGAGCAGGTGCTTCCGATCGAGGTGCCCACGCTGTCCAGTGTCTGATTACTGCCGTAAGAGAGGCGTCGGGCGGGTGGTTAGCTGCTGCCACATGCCTACTAATTTCCATAGCTGCACTTCTTAAAATGCTTGACCAATGGAACATGCATGCGTGCATGTGGATTCTAAATCTAGCCACGCACTCACACCTGATTCACCATATCTATAGCAAATTGATTCACCATACTCACAAATGCCCGGGCGAACGACCCGGTCACTGACCGATCCAAAAAAAACCTAAGGACGTGGCAAACACGGGTGACGCAGATCTGCAGACGAAGCAGCAGGCAATCCTCAATTCATTTCTGTCGGAGGCGGAGGCCAACCGTTGTATCCAGATGGAGCAGAAAGCAGACGTAGACGAGATGTTTGCCTTTAAAAGCATCTATAGCCCGGCATCCCAAACCCGCCTCATACGCCCGGGCATGCCGCTCGGTCACTGACCGGTCATGAATTTTTGATCCAGACGGGCGCCTCAAACGGACCTTAAACGCACGGGCTGATCGACACCCTCATATCTAGCCCGGAGCCGATGGGGGTGGCAGATCCGGAAGAGGACGAGGTGGACCAGTCTGCTCCGGGGTTCAACATGGCGGAGGCGGAGGCGGAGGAGGAGTTCACCGTCGCCCAAGCCGCGGTGATGGCGGAGTTGCAGGCCCGCCTGGAGTCAATCCAAGATGAGGCCTGTGTGGAGGCCAACCGGCAGTTCCTCCTGCAGGAGTAGACAGCGGCCGACGCGCTCTTCGCCGAACTCGATGCGGAGATATGGGAGGAGGAGGCAGGAGCGGAGCAGCCGGAGGCGTTGGAGCTGCAGCTGCTGCCCATGCTATCGGAGCCAGGCATGAAGATTGTCGATATCTCAGACGAGGAGTCACTAGATCATCTATGTAGTACGTACTTCCCGCGTCCGTAATATAAGCTTTTTAGAGATT
>NC_057810.1:682606198-682618758 GCF_018294505.1 Triticum aestivum
GGATCCGGGGAGAAGAGCGCCCTCGTCGCCGCCGCCGTCGGGGATCGACCACTGCCGAGCCCGCCCCTCGTCGCCGCCCGGGATCACCCGTCGCATCCTCCACCGGTTATTGTGTATTTTGTGATCTTTGCGAGCGAGCGCTATAGTTCATTGACGTGCCGGTGTGCATGTAGATGGATTTGAGTCCGTGTGAGAAGTTCTTGCTCACCGATTCGTCCGATTCAGACGACTCGGACCATGCTTGCCAACTTAGTTTGCTTCCGTTTGTTGTGGATGATTGTTGTACTGTGTTGAATTTGAATAATTATTTAGTTTACTTCCGTTTATTGTATCATGCTGGATTTGATACATTTTACGGGTTGATGAGATGTGGATGGCAGCGGTGCAAGAGCAGACACCGCAAGCCGACCCCATATAAAAGCATATTCGACGAATATACTTTTATACGGGTCCGTTTGGGAGGTCTACATCTGTGGCCATCCTTGCTGGCCCGCAAAAGCCGTTTTCCGTAAACTGCAAATGCGTTTTACGGGCCGGCGGAATGCGGGGTCTGCTAAAGTTGCTCTTAGGCATGGGACATCATACCTTGTTTGGCCAGTCCCATGAACCAAACTTTATTCCATACTCTGGTGTTTGACGAATAAAACCTGGTTTTACCGCCACACGAAAGTATGACGAGGGGGCGCCCAACCGTGTTTCTTAGATTGATCTACCGGTCGATGAAGATTGGCTGCATAGGATGCTCACTCCGACGTAATTACATGACGAGTTGCACTGACGTACTCAACATGACCACACACCACGTCACAGCCGACTCTGTCGGATGCAAATGCTTTTTTCCTACTAGACATAAAACCTGCATTCAACTGCGGCGCCCGTAGTTGACCGGAGGAAGACTTGCCCGTTGACCGGAGGAAGACTTGCTCGTTGGCTTGTTGCTACTTCCCTTCCTCGACGACTCCCTGTCAGACTTTGATGATGATCGAATATGCAGGGCCCAGAGGCTCGGCAGCTTCTCCCGACGACCCGCGCCGAGCCAAGTCTTTTTCATATACTGTAGTATACAATCGCGCCACTTTAGATTTTTTTTCACCTGTCACTGCCATGGCATTTCGCATTACCTATAATAAGGAGAATAGAGATGGAGGATCCAAAGAACACACGTACGGAGAAAATATCCAAGTAACACATAGGTAAGCTGTCGTATATACTAGTAAGAACGAAGAGAATCATGACCAGGCCGAAGAGCATCAGTCCAATGATGATCTACACCAAGACATCCAAAAACACAAACGCGTACTCTGGTCATCACGATGTTTCCGATCGGCTTCATCTTAAAAAGCTAGGCTAGAACGGCTTAGTTTACTTGACCGGAGAAGACTTGGTTCACTTTCTCCGACGACCGCTGACGTCGGTCGGTCCGCATGCGGGAGTCGCTGTGCAGGGCGCAGAGGCTCAGGCGGACTAGGCACCTTCGCCCCGACGACGCGCACGCGCCGAGTCAAGTCGTCGTTATATAATCACGACGAAACCATTCGCCAGTCTGCATCACAATAATTAACAACAGGAAGGGAACCACAGCCGTTGAGTGAGAGAATGGAGTGTGGTGGCATCTCCGCCGTGCAGGTGCAACCGGCAGCGCCAATGGATCAGCCCGGCCAGCCGGCCAAGCCGCCGGTGCAGCCATGGGAGTACAGCCTGCGGAAGTACCTCCTGCTGCTGGCCGCCCTGGTGGTCACCGTCACGTACGCCGCCGGCTTCAGCCCGCCGGGAGGCGTCTGGCAGACCGCCCACGACGGGCAGCCCGCCGGCGACCCCATCATCCGCGGAACCCACTACCGCCGCTACCTCGCCTTCTTCTACTGCAACGCCACCGCCTTCGCCGCGTCGCTCGTGGTCATCGTCCTCATCCTCATCCTCGCCGTCCGCCACGACAAGAAGGGGAAGGACAGCCGCTGGGTCGTCGTGCCCCTGCGGCTGGTCATGGTGCTGGACCTGCTCAGCCTCATGGGCGCGTACGGCGCCGGTACCTGCCAGGACAAGGTCTGCATCGTCTACTCCGCGGTGCTGGTGGCCGCCGTCTTCCTCTACATCGCCGTTCTCAAGATGATGGACTGGTGGGGCCCAGACAACAAATCCGGCTCTGGTTGCGACGGCACAATGTCCACCGCACCCAACCGCAACTCCAACTTCGACGGCGTGATGTCCACTCCTAATCCCGACTCCGATCCCGGCACGATTTCTTCCCCCGTCCGCGACTCTGATCCCAATGTCAGAGAAGAAGAGGACCGTAAACGCGAGGCCTTGAAGAAGCTGAAAGCCGACGAACGGCTCCGCAAGGTACTGATGCTCCTGGCGACGTTCGCGGTGAGCATCACGTACGTCGCCGGGCTGAGCACGCCGGGTGGCTTCTGGGACACCACCGGGATCAGCTACCGCCCGGGCGACGCAATCCTCAAGGACCGCCACCGCCCGCGCCTGACGGTGTTCCTGCTCTGCAACACCACATCGTTCGTAGCGTCCTTGCTCATCATCATGCTGCTCATCATCGACGGCAAGAAGCTCCGCGAGAAGAAGGCTCGGTCGCTCGTGCTCTACGGGTTCATCGTCGTCGCGCTTGTCAGCCTCGTCGGCGCTTACACCGCTGGCAGCTGCAGGGAGACAAAAACCACCATCTACGTGGTCTCCCTGGCCGGCGGCATTCTAGCAACAGCATACATCCTACTCTATGCTTTCTACACTTTAAAGTCTTCTCGTTCCAGTCCAACGCAACAAATTGATGCAATTCAGCAGACTACTGATAATGTCAGGTACTGTTTGCAACTGAACTGAACTCTGCTTCTTCATTCTCCGCGACTGAACTGAACTCTGTTTCTTCTTTCACCGCAGTGCTAGAAAGGGTCTGGACAAGGCTCGCTCTCTTGTTCTACTGCTCGCCACTCTTGCCGCCACCATCACCTACACAGCGGGGTTGGACCCACCAGGTGGCGTTTGGCAGGACAAGGGCGATGGGTACATCGCCGGCGACCCGATTCTAATCACAACGAACATTAGGAGGTACAGGGCCTTCTACTACTGCAACTCGGTTGCGTTCGTGGCCTCCTTGGTGGTCATCGTCCTGGTCCAGACGGAGAGGCTGATCAAGCACCACGTGCTGGAGGCGGCCATGATACTCGACCTGTTTGGCCTCATCGGCGCATATGCCGCCGGGAGCTGTCGGGGCGTGAATTCCTCCATTTACGTCATGGCTTTGGCAGGCGCTGCCCTGATCTATGTGGTGATCCATATTGTCTTTTTCACACTGGAGCTGGATCACAAGGACAAGAAAGACGACGATGAAGATGAGTTGCTGGAGAAGAGGCGCAAACGGTTGCTCCTGTTCGCGATCTTGGCGGCAACCATCACCTTTCAAGCCGGCCTCACCCCTCCTGGCGGGTTCCTTCTCCAGGACGACACGCTCGGGCACCACGCCGGTGACCCGATCCTCTTGCACAACTACCAAGTCCGTTACTATGCCTTCTTCTACTGCAACTCAGTGAGCTTCATGCTTTCCATCGCCCTCATCATCCTCCTGGTGAACCCCAATCTGTACAGACCAGCCATACGAAGCAATGCACTATCCGTTTGCACGGCGGTGGGCTTGTTTTGTTTGATGGGGGCCTACGCTGCCGGAAGCACGCAACACCGCAAGACATCCATCTACATCTTCGTGTTGGTGGCCGTGGTCCTCCTCGTTGCAGCCGGACTGCTGCTGGTATTTTTGCTGAAGAGAAAGCGCAGCAATGCGGTAGTTGCGCCACCCAGAGAACAAAACGAAGAAGAAAGGAAGGAGGTAGAAGAAAAGAACGAGGATGAAGAAGAAGCGAAGAAGCATGCAGGGCGCAAGTACCTGATGCTGCTAGGCATCTTGGTGGCGAGCGTAGCCTACCAGGCCGGCCTCGAACCGCCCGGCGGGGCGTGGCAGAACAACGACAACGGGTACGAGGCGGGCAACCCGGTGATGCACGACAACAGGAGGGCCCGGTACCTCGCCTTCTTCTACAGCAACTCCATTTCCTTTGTGGCTTCCATCGTTGTCATCATCATGTTGCTACCGCAATGGCTGCCAAAGAAGAAAGAAGGAGAATGGGAGAAATGGTCGCTGCGGGTGATGAACTGGACGATCCGACTGGATCTGTTTGCTCTCCTGGTGGCCTATGCAGCCGGCTCCAACAGGGGGTGGAAGACATCTGTTTATGTCGTCGCACTCGTCTTTGCCGTGCTGAGCTACTTTGCAATCCATACAGTACTGGCATGTACTGTATGTCGCCGTGAGAGGCACCAAAGCAGCTCTGTAGTGTAGCTCTACTATGTGAGGGTGATTGCTCATCTGAGCTCCGTAGTGTAGATCTCTAGTCAGCACGCCCTACTCTAGCTACATGTTCCTCCTTGCTCAAGGGCTTAATCGAAAAGCTTCCCAGTTTTTAGATTCGTAGTCTAATTGATGTAATCAGATATTCAGATTAACCTGCATCCCAGTTGGGGCATGCTGACATTGTTTGGCGACCCACTGGGCAGGTCTGTCTGTATCTTAACCCTGCATGGTAGGTGGCATTTCCTGACCCTATGTGTACTTTCTATCTCACAAGAACTCGAATGGGAAGTGCATGAACTGCAATTGCATTTGTATTCAGGAAAGTGAAGCATTTGTTGCAACCGAAATATGCTTTAGTATGTCACTGGTTACAGTCTGAAGCATTGTGTAATCCTAATAGTATTCTGGTCAGGTAGAGAGGAAACATACCCTGGATCCGTGACCCAACTCTTAACGGCGCAGTCTCCCTAGCGTGGCAATTCACCGAACACCTGCAGGGCGCCCGACCCCGAATGCAGAAGCAGGCAACTGAGCTGACCAGGCCGCCATCGTGAGTAGCGTGGTTACCGTGGAGCATCAGAGCCTGGCGCCGTCTAGGCTGGAGAGAATTCCACGCGTGTGGGTCGCCTCGATCGGAAGCAGTTGCTGGAGCCGACGAGTGGATGGTGCGCGGATGCAGGCGCTGAGATTCAAACGAGCGCGCGAATCCAGCTCCGAACCAGCCCCGCTTGGCCGCTCTGTCCCTGCGATCTCCCACACGAACGACACGGACAAGCGGACGGCCAGGAGCAGCGTGGTGCAGGTCGGGGTGGGCCGTCGCCGGCGATCGCCGGGAAAGGAACAGCGCCTAAAGCATCCTGCGCGGCTGCGTCTGGTGTGGCCGAGCGGTAGGATGGGCCGAGCGAGCAGACTCGGGTAGGCTTTAACCGGATCGATACGGCGGGTACATGCGGCCCGTTGGTTTTCTGTAAATAGCATATAAAATAGTAAAAAAAATGTCTCAAAAAAAATATAAATAGTAAAAAAAATGTTTGTTTCTGCCGTCAAATGAAATCATATACATATATTTTATACTTATAAATAGTTGATCCCACTACTTATATTACTCTCTCTATCCTATTTTTTTACACGGTACAATTAAAGTCACTCACATACACAAGCATACACGTATCCCTATAAACGTACGCATGCACACCCTACCCTTATGAGCACCTCCGATAGATTGAGCAGACATAACATCTTAAGATTTTCTGAAGTCACCACAGACGGCTTGTAGTCGACAGGAACATCTCCTCCCACTGAACGAACATTGCCGGAAGCCTGAAATAAATCCAGAAATATTACGAACACCAATGTCAAGTTTAGGACGTGAACCTTGATGGGCTGGGGATACTACTGTCCTCCTAACCATTCAACAACATATTGGTTCGCCTCTCTGTCCCATATTAATTTACGTTGAAATAGATGTATCTAGATGTATTTCAATACTAGATACACCCATTTCAGCATCAGTTAATATGGAATAGAGGGAGTATTTTTTTGACAGAGATGAATACACTCAAACATATACACATACACTCACTCATGAACGCACGCACACACGCACCCCTACCTTTATGAGCACCTTCTGAGCCGACACAACATATTGAGACTGACGAAGTCGCCACAGACATGTTGGTGGTCGACGGGGAAAAGAGTGCAATACTAAGAATCTAATGATCTTAACAGGTTATAGCCTAGGAGACTCCCCCCCCCTTCTCAAATTTTGCAAGTCACAAAGTTGCCTCACACAAGTTCCATTTACATATTTATGAAACTAAGAACCTGGTAAAGAATTGATAGATAAATCAGGAAGATTATCACATGACTTTGTTTGCAAAATATTTATTTTCCCATTCTTTTTTTTAGCTTTAGGCAACATTGATCATAACGCTCATTTAAGGAGTTTCAAAGTGATACATGGCTTTGCCCCATCATGGTGGCGTCAAATGAAGTGCAAAGCAGCATTTTTTGCCATATTTGTGATAGAAGGAGCTCTCTGAACAGTTGTGGTTATAGTGCTGGTCAGATTCCTGGCAGCAAGTTAATTTTGACATCTATGACCCCAATTAGATAGTTTCCGCCATCAATGGCAAGCTCAACAAATTTCTTCTTGGATATGTCAGCCATACCCTCCATGAAGGTATCATGCACATTAATTTACTCTCATGTAAATTAATTGTGTGTAAAATAAGATGCTTAATTCAAATATAAAACGTAGGAAATCCTACACGACCCAAAATATGTCTTTCTACAAAAAGAGAATCACCATAACATGATGTAAATATTTGTTTTGTAGAACACATAAAGGTAATCACCACTCAGTGGCATATACCTTATTATTATGGTTGTTTTCATGATATAATCTTTGTGCCTTCATTTTTGCTTTAATCACATGTAGGTAATCAGTCCTAAGTAGTGTAGACCTTATTTTTATGGTACTTCACACAACCTTGTGTTAACTAAAACACTTTGAAGGTAATTACTATATGGTGGTGCAGACCTCGCAGTTGTGAACAAAATTATACATTGCGATAAATGCAATCCATAAGTTGTGTGCATTTTTTTAAAGTAGTCATATCATTTTTCAAGCGTAATCAACACGTAGCAATATAAATTGCATACATACATATGTTGACATAACATGTGCAGACATCACATAATAATAGGTACAAATTACTAACAACACATATGTACAAAAACTCAAAAACTAGAAGCTAAGCACGAAAGAAATATGGAAAAAATGGCAATAGGCCAAAACTTGGCAGCCTACTACCGTGGCTCAGGCCTCCTTTTCTCTCTCTTTATGATTCTTTGTAGCTTCTCGTATAGAGCATCAGCAAGTGCCCAACCGCCCTTTTGGCCGAACATGGGTGGCTTTTCACCAGTCGAACTGCACGATCAGGTGAGGGAGGCGACGGGACGGTTTCTGTCCCCATCGATTAACCGTCTCCAATCCTGATCCAAGCGGCGGCAACGACCACCTCTCGGACGTCCGTCATCGTCACCACAATGACAAGGGATAGAGAGCCCCGATGTTGCCATCCTCGCCCTCTAAAGAAGAATCAACATATGGAGCCTCATCTCATGTGAGACTCCATTGAGTGTCCATTCGTGAATCTAAGACCAGTTGGGTTCGACTCCCCCGGTCGGCGAGCGGCATAAGCCCTTGCCAGTACGATGAAGCGGCCGCGACATGGCAACTGCAATAGGGAGGCAAAGCTGGTTCTCTGTTGTTGATGACATCCCCACACGCAATAGCCGACATAGGGAGGCGCCACCCAGGGTCGACGCGTGACAAAGCAGTCGCTGAGTCCACCTCCTCATGCACGGGATTGAGAGATGACATGTCCAAGGATCTCGATGGTACTGGTGCTACGGGCTTGGCCTCCTCAGCATCGTCGTCTGGTGGTGGAAACGACGGCGAAGTTGGGCACAGGCCCCAACTGTGCAGCGGGCACGGCCGCAATGAAGGAGGAGTTGCGAGTTTTGGTTTGATGTTGACGTCCACCGTCTCGTTCACTGGCTCCATCACTTCATCCTTGTGAAGCATTTGAGCGGTTGGTCTTGCCAGAATCCTGGCCGACAGTGCTGCTGCCACCAAGATGGCCGGTCTAGGCTGAGCACCAAAAAGTTTGGCATGGTGGTGACCATTGATTCCTCATACACCAAATCCTCGATGAAAGCTACAACGACGCTCTCTGAAATAATGAAAACCATGCCGACAACCTTCGAATGACAAAGATCGTGCACATTACGGTGGTGGCAACGAAGCCCGCCAATATCACAACAACAACGTGAAGGAAATATGCCCTAGAGGCAATAATAAAGTTATTATTTATTTCCTCATTTCATGATAAATGTTTATTGTTCATGCTAGAATTGTATTAACCGGAAACTTAGTACATGTGTGAATACATAGACAAACATAGTCACTAGTATGCCTCTACTTGACTAGCTCGTGAATCAAAGATGGTTAACTTTCCTAACCATAGACATGAGTTGTCATTTGATTAACGGGATCACATCATTAGGAGAATGATGTGATTGACTTGACCCATTCCGTTAGCTTAGCACTTGATCGTATAGTATGTTGCTATTGCTTTCTTCATGACTTATACATGTTCCTATGACTATGAGATTATGTAACTCCCGCTTACCGGAGGAACACTTTGTGTGCTACCAGACGTCACAACGTAATTGGGTGATTATAAAGGTGCTCTACAGGTGTCTCCGAAGGTACTTGTTGGGTTGGCGTATTTCGAGATTAGGATTTGTCACTCCGATTGTCGGAGAGGTATCTCTGGGCCCACTCGGTAATACACATCACTGTAAGCCTTGCAATCATTGTAACTAATGAGTTAGTTGCAGGATGATGTATTACGGAACGAGTAAAGAGACTTGCCGGTAACGAGATTGAACTAGGTATTGAGATACCGACGATCGAATCTCGGGCAAGTAACATACCGATGACAAAGGGAACAACGTATGTTGTTATGCAGTTTGACCGATAAAGATCTTCATAGAATATGTAGGAGCCAATATGAGCATCCAGGTTCCGCTATTGGTTACTGACCGGAGACGTGTCTCGGTTATGTCTACATAGTTCTCGAACCCGTAGGGTCCGCACGCTTAAAGTAAGATGATAGTTATATTATGAGTTTATGTGTTTTGATGTACTCAAGGTTGTTCGGAGTCCCGGATGTGATGAAGGACATGACGAGGAGTCTCGAAATGTTGAGACATGAAGATTGATATATTGGGGGACTATATTTGGACACCGAAAAGGTTCCGGGTGAGATTGGGACAATACCGGAGCTCCGGGAGGTTATCGGAACCCCCCGGGACGTATATGGGCCTTATTGGGCCTTAGTGGAAAGAAGGGGAAATGAGCAAGGGAGGGGGCACCCCCCCCAAGCCCAATCCGAATTGGGAAGGCCCCCCCCCGCCCCCCCTCCTGTTTCCTTCCTCCCTCCTTCCTCTTCCTTCCCTCTCCCTTTCCTAATAGGAAAGGGGGAGTCCTACTCCCGATGGGAGTTGGACTCCCCCCCTAGGGCGCACCACCCCCCTTGGTCGGCCCCCTCCTCCACTCCTTTATATACGGGGGAGGTGGGCACCCCATAGACACACCAATTGATCATTGATCTCTTAGACGTGTGCGGTGCCCCCCTCCACCATAGTCCTCCTCGATAATATCGTAGCGGTGCTTAGGCGAAGCCCTGCGACGGTAGAACATCATCATCGTCACCACACTGTCGTGCTTACGGAACTCTCCCTCAACACTCGGCTGGATCGTAGTACAAGGGATGTCATCGAGCTGAACGTGTGCTCGAACTCGGAGGTGCCGTAGTTTCGGTGCTTGATCGGTCGGGCCGTAAAGACGTACGACTACATCAACCGCGTTGTGCTAACGCTTTCGCTTTCGGTCTACGAGGGTACATGGACACACTCTCCCCTCTTGTTGCTATGCATCACCATGATCTTGTGTGTGCGTAAGAATTTTTTTGAAATTACTACGTTACCCAATAGTGGCATCCGAGCCAGGTTTTATGCGTTGATGTTATATGTACGAGTAGAACACACGTGAGTTATGGGCGATACAAGTCATACTGCTTACCAGCATGTCATACTTTGGTTCGGCGGTATTGTTGGATGAAGCGGCCCGGACCGACATTACGCGTACGCTTACGCGAGACTGGTTCTACCGACGTGCTTTGCACACAGGTGGCTAGCGGGTGTCAGTTTCTCCAACTTTAGTTGAACCGAGTGTGGATACACCCGGTCTTTGAGAAGGTTAAAACATCACTAACTTGACTAACTATCGTTGTGGTTTTGATGCGTAGGTAAGAACGGTTCTTGCTCAGCCCGTAGCAGCTGATACGTCTCCAACGTATCTATAATTTTTGATTGCTCCATGCTACTTTATCTACTGTTTTAGGCAATATTGGGCTTTATTATCCAGTTTTATATTATTTTTGGGACTAACTTATTAACCGGAGGCCCAACCCAGATTTGCTGTTTTATGCCTATTTCAGTGTTTCGAGGAAAATGAATATCAGACGGAGTCAAAACGGAACGAAATCAACTGGAAAAGTTAATTTTGGAAGGAAACCAACCTGATGGGCTTGGAGTGCACACCAGGGGAGTCTCGGGCTACCCACGAGGGTGGGGGCGCGCCCCCCTACCTCGTGAGCAGCCCGGAGGTCCATCGACGTACCCCCTGCACCCATATATACCTATGTACCCTAAAACTTTCAGAACAGAAAATTGATCGGGAGTTCCACCGCCGCAAGCCTCTGTAGCCACCAAAAACCAATCGGGACCCTGTTCCGGCACCCTGCCGGAGGGGGATCCCATCACTGGAGGCCATCTTCATCATCCCGACGCTATCCATGATGAGGAGGGAGTAGTTCACCCTCGAGGCTGAGGGTATGTACCAGTAGCTATGTGTTTGATCTCTCTCTCTCTCTCGTGTTCTCTCTCGTGTTCTTCTATGGCACGATGTTGATGTATCCCGAGCTTTGCTATTGTAGTTGGATCTTATGATGTTTATCCCCCTCTACTCTCTTGTGATGAATTGAGTTTCCCCTTTGAAGTTATCTTATCGGATTGAGTCTTTATGAGAACACTTGATGTATGTCTTGCGTGGGATAACCGTGGTGACAATGGGTTATTCTATTGATCCACTTGATGTATGTTTTGGTGATCAACTTGCGGGTTTCGTGACACTTGGGAACCTATGCATAGGGGTTGGCACACGTTCTTGACTCTCCGGTAGTAGCTTTGGGGCACTCTTTGAAGTATTTTTATGTTGGTTGGATGAATCTGAGATTGTGTGATGCATATCGTATAATCGTGCCCACTGATACTTGAGGTGACAATGGAGTATCTAGGTGACATTAGGGTTTTGGTTGATTTGTGTCTTAAGGTGTTATTCTAGTACGAACTCTTTTATAGATCGATCTGAACGAATAACTTTGAGGTAGTTTCGTACCCTACCATAATCTCTATGTTTGTTCTCCGCTATTAGTGGCTTTGGAGTGACTCTTTATTGCATGTTGAGGGCTTGTCATATGTTCTATCTATGTTATTATTGTTGAGAGAACTTACACTAGTGAAAGTATGAACCCTAGGCCTTGTTTCCTACCATTGCAATACCGTTTACGCTCACTTTTACCACTTGTTACCTTGCTGTTTTTATTATTTCAGATTACAAAAACCTATATCTACTATCTATTTTGCACTTGTATCTCCATCTCTTCGCCGAACTAGTGCACCTATAAAATTTACCATTGTATTGGGTGTGTTGGGGACACAAGAGACTCTTTGTTATTTGGTTGCAGGGTTGTTTGAGAGAGACCATCTTCATCCTACGCCTCCTACGGATTGATAAACCTAGGTCATCCACTTGAGGGAAATTTGCTACTGTCCTACAAACCTGTGCACTTGCAGGCCCAACAACGTCTACAAGAAGAAGGTTGTGTAGTAGACATCAAGCTCTTTTCTAGCGCTGTTGCCGGGGAGGCTAGGTAAGTGAAGGTACATCTTTAGATCTTGCAATTGAATCTTTTTGTTTCTTGTTTTAGCACTAGTCTAGTTTATAAAATTAAACTACAAAAAAATGGAGTTGAATTTGTCTCATACGCTTCACCTTTTTAATATCTTTCGTGAGTATGATGGAAAGGATAATTGTGCTCAAGTGCTAGAAGAAGAATTACATAGAATTCGTGGCATAAAATATGTGAATGATGAGCATGATTGTAATGTTGTTAGTTTGAATTCCTTGAATATCCATGATGCTAATGATATGCAAAGCCACAAGCTTGGGGAAGCTATGTTTGATGAAGATGATATTTTTTGTCCCCCAAGCTTTGATGAGCAAATTTACTATGATGAAAGCATCACTACTGAATCAGCTACTTTGCCATCTGCCAGCTCTTTGTCGTCTGCTAGCAGACGACAAAGAAGCTCTTTGCCATCAGCTACCCGAAAGCAGACGGCAAAGAACTGGCTGATGGCAAAGAAAGCCTTTGCCATCAGCCAGTTCTTTGCCGTCCGCTAGCAGACGACAAAGATTCTTTGTCGTCCGCTAGTAGACGGCAAAGAGGAAGGGGGCCCCACTGAGGAGCTGGTTAAAAAATACTTAACGGCCCCCCTCTTTGCCGTC
>NC_057810.1:682619200-682619783 GCF_018294505.1 Triticum aestivum
CGGCCACCTCCTCCACCAGCCCAGGTGAGCTCTACCTCCTCTATTTTTCCTTTTTTTCTGTTTTTTTGGTTTTAGGTTTATGTTTAGTTTAGATTTAGTTTTAGTTTTAGTTTTAGGTTTAGTTTTAGGTTTAGGTTTAGTTTTAGTTTAGTTTTAGGTTTAGATTTAGTTTTTTCCTTTTTTTAGTTTTAGGTTTATGTTTAGTTTAGATTTAGTTTTAGTTTTAGTTTTAGTTTTAGATTTAGGTTTGGATTTAGGTTTAGTTTTAGGTTTAGTTCAGTTTTAGGAAAGAAAAAGAAGAAGAAGAAAAAAATAGGAGAGGAGGAGAAGAAGAAGAGGAAAAAGGAAAGGAAGAAGAAGAAGAGGAGGAGGAGAAGAAAAAAGAAGAAGAGGAAGAAGAAGAAAAAAAAGAGGAGAGGAGGAGAAGAAGAAGAGGAGGAGGAGAAGAAAAAAGAAGAAGAAGAAAAAAGAGGAGAGGAGGAGAAGAAGAAGAGGAAAAAGGAAAGGAGGAAGAAGAAGAAGAAGAAGAAGAAGAAGGAAAAACGGAAGAAAAAGAAGAAGAGGAAGAAGAAGAAAAGGAAAA